>NC_056727.1:655054638-655107138 GCF_019279795.1 Protopterus annectens
TGTATATAAAACATTAAATAGTTTTTTTATATATATTAAATGTAATAAATGTATTAATTTTTAACTTTTTAACATGAAAAGTTGATATGTTATTGCAGGTTTTGCACACTTGAGGGAGCTGTATTCACAAGAGTCTTTGAATGATTTCAAGTCTGGTTATTCTCATGAATATTTATTAGTACTGTTTAATATTCATGAATAGATGAACAAGATTGGTATATTTGAATTTCAATTTTAATTGTTTGCATTATTTTATTGGATAGATATGTATTAATTAAAGCATATAAAGGAATGAGATTGATTATAGAATTGTCTGATGAAGTCCTGGTGGAGAGGGACGAAAACGTGTGTTTTTATCATTTATGTGAAGTGCGTTAATGATTTTGCGATCTATATTAAATTACATCTGATAATTCATTTGGTTTCATCTCTGCGACTCCATAACATTTTGGTGGATTACTGGTTGTGTTTTGTGCTACTATCTACTACTTTTGTCAGTTTGATATATATATATATATATATATATATATATATATATATATATATATATATATATATTGCATTCAGTAGCTTTAATACCTGACAAAAAACATTTAAAGAAAATGAAAAAAATGTTAACTTCATTCAATCAATATGTTTAAAAAAACTTAATTCTTATGGTATCCTAAAAAGGTGATAATTGCATATAGAACTCATACAATATTATGGAAGTATGGTAGCATTAGCTACCCAGATATAGAATCTTATTCTTTTGCTGCAAATGTGAACTCTGTTATACTCTGAATAGACTCAACTTATAGGTTCATAGGTCCATAGGTTCATACTAGGCTATCTGCCCTAGGGCATTTATAAGCCTAGCCAGAGTTGTGTGGCTTTCACCACCCCTTAGGTTGAAGAATACTATACCCATTAGTTTGCCGTGCCTCTGTCCAGCAGTGATACAGAGATGATCCCCAGGGTAAACCTACGATCTCCCATCCACTGGTCAAGATTCCTCTTGAACAGAGCCAGCGAGGTGCTCTGTCTCACATGGACCTGGATTCTGTTCCACAGCATAGGGAGTCTCTGGGTGATGAATCTGTCCCTCCAGCACGTCCTATTTATTTCTGTGTTGAGGTTTAAGTCTCTTGCTCTTGTGGCTCTGGTGGATTTGGATTTTTTGAGGTGGAGCATGTCCATTAATTCCGGGTTGGACATGGCCTTGTATGTCAGGCACAGGTCACCTCTGAGCAGACGGTATGTGACTGAATAGAGCTGGAGTTTCTTCAGTCGGGCAGCATATGGCATATTTTGAGCCCCTTTATCCTTTTGGTGAGGAACTTTTGGGGTCTTTCCAATTGCTGCAGGTGTCGGGTAAGATACATTCCGAATGGGGCATTGTACTCAATCATTGGTCTGATAAGTGAAGAGTACAGGGGAACAATGACCTCCCTTGATCTGGATGTGAATCCCTTCATAATCAGGTGGGCAATGTAGAAGGTCCTCCTAACCACTTTGGCAATGTGAGTGTCAAAAGAAAGGTTACTGTCAACTTGGGTCCCCAGGTCCCTGATAACCTCTTCTGTGCTTAATGGATTGCCACCTATGTGGTAACTTGGGGTTACCTTGTTTTTACCAAAGGGTATGACTATACATTTTTTGGCGTTTAGCTTAAGGCCATGGCTCTGGCACCAGTTATCCATTTCTATGAGACCTCTCTGAAGGATATCTGTGTCTGATGGATTTTCAACTATGGCGCCCAGTTTGCAGTCATCTGCAGACTTTGTCAGCCACAATCCTCCTATGTTTGCCTGCACTTCTGAAAAGTAGATGCCGAACAAGAGGGGGCCCAGGACTGAGCCCTGTGGGACACCGCTTGTGACCGGCTTGAAGTCTGACATGGCACCAGCAACTCTAACCCTGTGGGTTCTGTCCTTGAGCCAGTTTGCAACCCATCTTGTGACATATGGGTTTACATTTAAGCTGGTGAGCTTTTCTATGATACCCGAGTGGGGTATTGTGTCGAAAGCTTTTGCAAGGTCAAGGTAGGCTGTGTGAACTGCCTTACCCTCATCAATGGCCTTGGTGACTGTTTCAAAAAAGTCGACCAAGTTCAAGAGGCATGATCTGCCCTTGACAAAGCCGAATTGGGTAGGATCCAATGTCTGTAGGTCCCCTATGTCTGTATTTATGAGTTCCATTATGATCCTCTCCATAGCTTTGCAGACCAGGCTTGTTAAGCTTATGGGGCGGTAATTACCAGGGTCCGTAGAAGCACCGCCTTTGTGGAGTGGGACCACAGTTGCCGTACGCCACTCTTTGGGTATGTATCCTGTGGTAAGGCTAAGATTAAACAGCAGCCTTATGTGTGGGTTTAGTTCCTCATTGAGTTCGTGTAGCACACAGCCGAGGACACCATCCGGTCCCATTGATGCTGTGTTTTTAGCTTTAGAGAGACCAGCTCTCACCTGGGCATTTGAGATGATTGGGAGGCTACACTCTGCTGGGATAGATATTTCTCCTTTTGGGGGGGTGGGAGAGGAGAAATTTTCACTGAACCTGTCTGCCAGTATGTTTGCAATGTCTGTGGGTTCAGTGATTTTTGTATCATTTTGAACTAATTCTGAGCATATCTGGGAGTTTCCACCCAGATTTCTAACATAGCTAAAGAAGGCCTTATGATTGTGTTTTGAGTCCTTGGCGATTTTTCTCTCAAAGTTGGCCTTGGATGATTTTATGAGTGATTGTAGTTTTTTACTAATATTGATCAGAGATGTCTTCCCTTTTAGGGATTTTGCTCTATCTTGTAGTAGCTTTTCCTCTTGTTGTAAAGTTTGTTTATGGCTGGAGTCCACCAGATCGGGCGCTTGCCTTTGGTGGAAAGGGTCTTGATTTTATTTGGGATTGCTTGATCCATGCAATCCTGGAGGTGCTCGTAGAAAGCATTTGTAAGGGATTCAGCAGCATGGGTTGTGGTTTCCAATGGCTCAGGGGCCTTGAAGGATACCACACCAGTCTTAAGAAGTGTGAAGTTGGCTTTTGAGAAGTTCTTCACTGTGGTCTTTTTTGTTGGGGGTGGGGGCGGGATGTGGATCTCCAGTGAGATTAGTTTATGGTCTTATCTCACCAATGAGGGATATACTTCGGTGTGGAGCATTTTATCCCCATGTTTGTGATGATCAGGTCTAGTATATTTTCACCTCTTGTGGGAATGGTGACAAGTTGTTCCATAGCATTTGAGTTTATGAACTCCAGGAACCTTTGGGCTAGGGTATTGGGGCTTGAGTAATGTTCCCAGTCTATGTTTGGGTAGTTGAAGTCACCCAATATGATGGTGTTTGGAGAGACATTTATACTCTCCAGTGTCTTAAGGAAGGCTGTGTGGGGTTCCTGAGTTTGAGAGGGTGGCCTGTAACATGCTACAAACTGTAGAGCAGTTTTGCCTATGGTTAATTGCACCTGAATGGTCTTTGATGCTTCGTGAGTTGCCACCAGCCTGGAGGTGTGGGTATCCTTGATGAATATGGATACACCCCCTCCTTTTGTGGTACGGTCCGGGTTTTGGGGCCGGAACGCACAATATGAGGTAAAACCTGATAGTGCCAGGGTGCTCTCAGGAGCCTTGAACCAGGTTTCAGTCACAGCACAGACATCGATGTTCTCCATACTGAGGAGGGCTTCGAGGGCGTGCATCTTGAGATTTAGACTTCTGGCATTGAGCATTACCCTTAGTTTTTTTCCATTATTGTTTTCTAGGGCGGTGTGCTTAGAATTTGAGCCTTGTCTAAAAAAGGCACTATGAGGGTGGCAAGAGCCTTTGCCAATATCCGGAAACCCAGGGGTGACAGGTGCAAGCCGTCCCTTGCGAAGCAGCGTGGCTTGTCAAGCATGTCATTCCAGGCAGACAGACATTGGATCCCCTTAGAATGACACGAGAAATTAAGCCAATTATTAAAACTGATCATTTTGTCTCTGTATTGTGGCATCATTCTTGGTGAAGGTAGGATACTGCTCAGGGTCAGGGTCATACCAGCCTGGGCTACATAATCTGAGAGCTCCTTTATGTCTCTTTTCATGTAGTCCAGGGAGGTACGTCTCAGGTCATTCACACCAGCATGGACAATGACTGAGTCATACTTGTACTTGCTGTGGAGTGACCTGAGTGCTTGTGTTATGTGGCGGATTCTAGCGCCCAACAGGCAGCTTACTGTGACCCTCTCCTTGTTCAGTCTGGTGAGTGGGACATCAGTGTGTCTGACTATGAAGTCACCTATGACAAGAGTGTCTGGCATTGTGTTTGGCCTTAAGGGCTGTGACTGATTTGCACACTGTCTTTGTGATCTATGTGTTGCTTGTGTTATGTCATGAGGTGGCAGTTGTTTGGGTGTCTGCTTTGGAGGCCTCTGGTGTTTTGGTAGATTTTTGATCAGTGCCTCCGAGTATGTCTTTGTGTGTTTATGTGTTTGATTTGTAGTTGTGATAGTTCTATGTGAGACTGGGTTTTTGGTGTGTGTGGTTACCTTCTCCTCCTGTCTGGTTTTGCCAGTCCTGAGTTGAGAGAGCTCAGCCTCCAGTTTGGCTATATAGTTGCATCTCTCGCATGTATTTGTGTTTTGTGGGAGGAGGAGAGGGTTGTCTGTGTACATGAGGCAATTGTAACATTGCCTCAATATTCCCAGATTCACCAGCTGAGCAGGAGAGGACGCTAGCAACTGACCCTTTGACATGCTAGAAGAAATGAAAAAGTTTGCTGTGTAACTGAGTCAGAAAGGACCTATAGGGAAGTGGGTACTCAAGGGGGTTTTAAGCTAGTGAAGTACTTTGTATAATATAGAAGTGCTTTACCTGACTAAAAAATGCTTTAGGAACAAGTGCTGAGCTTTACAGATAGAGAATAGACTGTTTAGATTACAAGTAGAGCAGTAAGGGAAAAAATGAAGAGCAGACTTTACGGAGCCAGAAATAGTTTAACCTTGTTTAACCGGCGCTGCCCGATGGTGCTCTAGTGGCAACTCCGCGCTAAATGCAGAAAAGGCAATAAGTCAGTGGTACAGGCTAGCACACTTTAGTGGGCAGCCAAACAATTAAATTAAACAGCAAACAAACACTTTTCGACTTGAATTACACTAATTTCGACTAAAATGTACTTTTAAGTGCAGATAATAAAAAATGCAGTAAATAACTATGAAAACAGTTAAAGCTTGCTCTAGGTAAGCAGTAGAAGGTAAAACAAATATAAAAAACAGCAGGATACTTAATCAGGAAAGCAGTCGCTTTTTTCAGTTCTCTGTAGCCAGGAAGACTCAACAGGACCACGTGGAGCTGTGTCTGAGCAATATGGCTTAAAAAAAATGCCAGAGGCATATTTTAACCAGGGAACTTCAAAAGAGCTAGAAATGGTCCAAAATGACCAATTACTACAGCTTCTTGTGCTGAGGTCACTTCCCTCAAGGACAGGTAGGCTATTCAAGGCTCCCCACTCCCACTGGTGAGCTAAGAAACTTCCTTCTATCCAAGTAAGGCAATGGACAACACAGGAACTACAACACAGCCCAGGATACAGCAAGGCCTGTAAACTGGTCTAACTAGTTTAGGAGAGGCAGGAAAACAAGGAATATTTTTTTGTTTTTTTTGTTTTTAGTCAATGGAAAAACATTCCGGAGCAGATTATACTAAATTCTTATAAGTTTATTAAATATGATCAATTAGAAATATGAAACAATCCTTTCATCTGGTTAATAAAATTTACCTTAGAAAGAAATTAATTTCAATCTTTAGACTTTGCATATATGAAATCAATTCTTCAGTTAAAAAACATGTTTTTAAAAATCCACTGATATAAAAATGGAATTTTTTTTTGTGCTTTCTCATTGCACACACCTATAGATTTAAGGACATTCAGAGCAATGTTAAAATTTATTTACTGAAAAGGAATGGATTAGTATTATGGTCTGGTTGCTTGGAAAAGCTAAGTCTCCAGAATATTTAATGAAAGATTATAAGTTGGATGAATCCATTAACTAGTTAATTATCCATCATTAAGAAATTAAATGATATGCAGATAATATGAATGAAGAGGAGCAGAACACTGCCCCCCATTATATGAATATATGAATGTTATCATCGAAGGTAAATTAACCTACAAGGAAGCTTGCCCAAGTTATATAAGTTTATTATAAACAATAATAATAATAATTTTGATGGAAAATTCTGGAACTTTTTAGATAGTAGTGGACTGAGTGACTCAATACATGGTAAGAATTAAACTTTGTTACTTAAATCAGTTAATCAAACTTATTCACGATTATACTGGAACGTTTTGTGTGGAAATATATACATAGAATGTGTGTTTCTACTTATAAAGTCTCTACGTTTACTAAAATGACTTCTTCAGTTTGTTGGAGATGTAAATATGTAAAAGCTGATTGGACACACATATTTATGGGTTGTGAAAAATTAAATGTATATTAGGAAGAGATAGGTATGTTTTAAGGGGCTATGATTTGATAATTGTTCTTTACCTAGATCAATAATACTAATGAATCTTCCAACTTCTTGTATCTATAAAAACCTAGCAGTTACTAGAAAAGTTATTACAAAAAAATTTAAAATCAAACTCAGTTCCTACATTCAAATAATTTTTATATTTAATAGCAATGCTATGTAAAACTGAAAAAAGCAGTGATCATACTACGATCTAAAAATCATACTAAGACTTTTAGTAGTCTGGATAGCCTTGAAATGCTGCTATTAAAATACCAAGACTCTTATTGTGTTAATAGTATAATATTATCTTGATGATTCAATGCATTCTTAACATTGTATAACAGTATGGGATGTTGAATGTCTTCCTTTCTGTGTGTATATTGTAAATATGTTAAACTAATAAAAAATATCTTTAAAAAAAGATAGAATCAATTTCTCTGAAACTATCTATTGCCAAAGGCAAAACTGGAGATTCAGACTCTTTGGAAGGGAAAAGGGATAGCCAGGGTGGGAGGGCATGACAAGGTCCCTTAAATAGTCATTCTGACTCGTTGGACTGTCTTTAGTTTTGATAGTGTTCATGTATTCTTTTTGAAACCCCCTGCCATTTCTTCTTAAACAACTATTTAAATGCATTTTGTTGAAACTGTTTATTTCTATTCATTTATTTGTTTATTTATTTATTTTTTTGCTGAAGTTGAGTAAAGGGTTACCAGAATTGCCTAGAAAATTTGGAAAAGTAAAGCTGAAAGATTGTAGAGATTTCCTTTATCAACTTACTCCTTTCATCACACTTTTTGATAACCAGTACAGGAGAGGAACCAAAAACTAAATCTCTATCCAAAGGATAATTTAAAATCTCATGCTTCACATTATCTAGGAGATTCTGAGAATGTATTCAGGTAAACCTCCTTAAAATAATACCGATGGCCACAGCTATGGAAGACTCAGTCACAAACACAGAGGATGAATGACTTGTGACCTATAAAATGAAAGAAACTGAACTATTTAAAGCAGATTATTCCTCACAGGAAGAAACAGCAGACAAAACATTTATCATAATTCACAACTGAAAACTCTGAAAATCAAAATTGCAGAAACATGCCACATTTCCTGTACTTACCAATAATCTTCCCATCCTTGTCAGTAAGAGTAGGATTGGAATTAACCAAATGTTTAGCAGCAGAATGATTACCTAAAGCTATAGATCAGGGTCAGGTTTGGTATGAGTACATAAAAATGTAAAAGATGAGGAATTTTTACATTCTATCTGTTTTTTTGGAGCAGCAGGCTATCAGGAAAATGACACATCCTCCATAGATGACTGATCTGGAGGGATTGCTGAAGGTTATGGAAATTCCTTCTAAAGCAGCTCACAGTATTTTATGAGGGAATCATAAACCTTGCTGTTCTCCCACTGAAAACACTGTCACATGCTGGAAATAGTATCGTAGAAAGAGAAACCCTCACAAGGAGAAGAAGAAACAGACCTCTCCTCTGAGTCTGAATCAGAAATCAGAGGAGAAACTGTAACTGTCCCTTCATATTCATATCCAGATATGGAATCTTGAAACTCTTCAGGAAAAGAGACATCCCTCTTTCTTTTGCCAGAAACCACCTGATAAGAAGAATGAATTACATGAATTAAACCCTGAGCCAGACCCAGTAAACTACTCCTGTCTAAGGAAATCTGAGGAGAAGTATATTTATATTTAGTTTTCTGTTTCTTTGCATGAAAAATGGGGCCAACAAAATTATTGATGGCAAATGGCAAAATGATCCCTGGGGAAGGACACAACATTCCAACCAGACACAGAAATATTCCCTGTTATCTCTCCCAAGATTAACAAGAGTGGCTCTTCCTTGCCAACTGAAGGGACCCCAACAGCCTGCTTTCTTAATGGTTAAGAACTCTACCTCCAACCAATAAGAAAACAGATGGGACAATTGCCTTTGATTGACTCTTTTTTTGTTTTTGCCATTTTTTATTGGCTACTTTAATTCATCTATTGTGTTGATCATAAGTTTACAGCTTGTGTATTATCTGTTCCTTGTGTCATTCTCTTTTTGAACATTAGAAAGTTTGGAGTTGTGATTGGAGCTGTTGCTTAGTTGTATTAGCAGATGAGAGAGATTTTTTCAGTTAAGCATTTGATGGCCGATGGCATTTGGATGCCGTTCATATAAGCATCAACCGAAGTTGATCTTGTAGTTGGAATTCAGTTGGAACATTCTCAAGCTATAGTTTCTTACACACCTGAGAGTAGCAGAGATGCTGCCGTTGATTGGTTACTTCTTGTTTTTGGCATCCTTCATTGGCTGTTGTTTTCCATGGAGGATGGAAGTTGCTTCAGCAATGTGTAGACATATATGAGTTAAATAAAAACACCACTGAGCATGAATAAGATTGAGTCACTTATTTTAGTATTGTCAACCTTTATAAACAGCTAGTATGCACCGCAATTTGATAGGAGATCCATGAGTAGTTCCTACTTTCATTGTGGAGTGCGTGACACCTTGACAGTATCAATTGTAAGACAGTTGCTATGCTTGCCCCTATTGGTTACTATTTACATTAGTTACAGCCAATTGGCCGTATTAGCTAGAGAAGGCATTCACAGTACAATACTACATTGTTAAATACATGATTTTAATATAAATTTGAGAGTTTTAATATTTATTAAGGAATACATTAGGCATGTGTTGTCAGAACTATATCTTGTTTAGAAAAACTATCATATGCATTTTTTCTTTAATGAATGTTATTTGACCATTAACAGTTACAAATGTTTTTAGAGTACTGTAATAGGTTAAGTAGTTCTACTTTAAAATCTGTTTTGATTGGTACGAATGCTGCATTTGTTTTATGATTGGTTAGGGATGTCAGCCAGGATTATTAGCTATGTAAAGTCAAAGTTCATAATTTAATTATTTGCTGTTGGTGCGAGCAATAGTAAGTTTGGTAGTAGGGGTTAGAAAGTTCTTTATTCTGTACATGGACCCGAGTTTCTTGTTAACAGTTTTAATAGTTTGGGTAATGTGAACGTCAAATTTGAGCTTATGGTCAATGGTGACGCCTAATAGTTTGGTACTAGAGACAGGGTCAATGATGGTGCCATTGATGGATACAACATGGAAGGAGATGTTGATTGGAATAGGAAGTTCTTTCACAGGGGGTGTGGATACAGAGGGGAAAAATATAAGCAGTTTGGTTTTAGACGGATTGAGTATGAGTTTCAGCTCGGAGAACCATTTTTCAACTATTGTAAAACAATGCTGAGTGGTTGTTTGTAGTTTTGAGAGAGAGGCGTCCAAGCAGATCAGAGTGGAGTCATCTGTGTATTGAATGCAGGTGGTTTTAGGATGACAGAGTGGAGATCATTTATGAATATGGAAAAGAGAAGGGGACCAAGTATCGAGCCCTGAGGAACACCAATGGTGTTTGGGAGCAGGTCAGATAGCCTGTTTTGCCACTGGACAGCTTGTAGCCTATCTGAGAGATAGTCCTTGAACCAGCTTATGGCTTGGTTGTCAAGATGTAGGTTGTCCAGGGTGGAGAGTAGAAGCTGGTGATTAACCATATCGAAGGCTTTCGATAGATCAAGAAAGAGGGCGGAGGATATAAGTTTGTTATTGTGGTTCTTATTGATAGAGTCAATGAAGGAGAGTAGGGCAGTGGTTGTACTGTGGTAAGGGCGAAAGCCGTGCTGGGAGTTAGACAAGAGATTATTGCGGGTTAGGTGGTGAAGGAGTTGTTTGTGAACACATCTTTCCATAATTTTAGCTAGAGGAGATAATATTGCTATTGGTCTATAGTTGGAGGTTTCAGTGGAGGTACCTCCTTTGTGAAGAGGAATAATGTATGAAACCTTCCAAATAGTGGGAATGGTAGCTTCAGTTATAGTCCTGTTGATCAGGATAGATATGGGATAGGCGAATGCGTCTGACGCGATTTGTAAGTATTCCGCTGGGAGGTGATCCGCTGCTAGGGTAGTTGGTTTAAGTTTTCTTAGGAGGGTAGAAATATAGGTGATAGAAACTGGTTCAAGGCTAAAGGAGGGGGGGACAGAGTTATTCGTATGAGTGGAGGGGAGTGGAGGAGGTAGTTAGCTGACTAGCTAGGGACTGGATGGTTTCAGTAAAAAAAGAGTTAAAGGTGTTGGCTATGTCTTCTGGGTCTATCCCTATCAGTTTCTCAGGGGTGGGGGTGGTAGATTTACCTGGGTGGAGAAGGTTGTTAAATCCTGCTCAGAACTTCTTTGGGTTATTCTGGTGCTTATTCTGAAGGTGGCAGAAGTACTGTTTTTTGTCCTGGATAATGACAGATTTAGTGTTGTTTCTAAGCTGTTGAAATTTGATGCGGTCTAGGGGGGTTTTGGTGGCTCTCCATTTATTCCAGGCCTGGTCGCGGAGTTTAATTTTGGTTTTAGTTTGACTAGTTAGCCAGGGAGCTATCCGTTCCTTGGATCTAATTTGTCGTTTTGGGGCATGAGAGTCAAGTATGTTAAGGAACATGTCATTAAAGTGGGAAACACTCTCCTGGAGGGGTAGGTTTTTTAGAATAGACCAGTTATAGGACTTGAGTTCTGCACGGAATAGTTGTGGGTCAAAATTCTTTTTGTTTCTGACTATTGTGTATAAGGTGGGGTTAGTGGCTAGGCATTTATGTTTAATGATATAGGCAATAAGGTGGTCACTGAGGTCGTTTGGGAGGGTCCCAGTGGTGTAATTTTGAATATAGGTTATTGGTTATGCTTTTAATGGTCTGCAGACTGATTCCCTAGTATCTAACTATGAACATATGAACCCCTGGGAACATCTGATTTAGCAAACCATGTGATAATTCTACTATATAATTGCTGTGTTTGGCTGTAATTCTGGAATGTTCTGAAGAAGCAACTATGTGTTGCGAAAGCGCCTACCTCTGTTTTTAACTTTTTTTATTTTATTAAAGTTTTTCATCTCCTCGCAGTGTGGTGTTGGATGTTATTAGTGTTTACAATTTTTGCTTTACATCACTGGGTTGCTATTGGAGTGTTGGAGTGTTATTTTTTGCTTGAACTCACTGGATATATATATATATATATATATATATATATATATATACATTCATCTTAACAGCCCCCAAGTTTTTTCTTACTTACATGTAATCAATGTGACAAAGGCATTCATTACTCTTTCCATAACCTCAGTTACCATCAGACTTAATTTCTAATTTTTTTCCTTATTTCACATTTGCATCCAATTGCCACTACTATTTTATTTGTTTGGTTTTTTTTTATTAATATGCAAAACTCTACTGAACATTTTATCGAATGTATAACTATAAAATGATAGTTCACTGTTGTGTTCATTTATTATTCACAGTTAGGAGACTGTATTTCTCATCAAGGAATCACAGACAGATACATACAAAGTAATTCATTGCACATATTCCTCACTGCTCATACAGGCTCTCCTCTGTGTTTTCATTCATTTACAATATATAATGCCATTGTCTACAAACCCTTTCTTTAACACAGCACCCTTTTCTTATTCTCTTAGGTTCATAGGTTCATAGGTTCATACTAGGCTATCTGCCCAAGGGCATTTATAAGCCTAGCCCATAGTTATGTGGCTTTCGCCACCCCTTTAGTTTGAATATAGGTTCATACAAATTCATGTTCTGTTTTCTTTTCACACCATGGTTTGCTGAATCAGATGTTCCCAGGGGATCATATGTTCATAGTTAGATACTAGGGAATCAGTCTGTAGACCATTAAAAGCATAACCAATAACCTATATTCAAAAGTTCAAAAATTCTCCCCAGTGTCAAGGAATTAAAGACAAGATTGATTGGCAGGGGGGAGGGGTTGAGGCTGCCCATCCAGTTATGTAGGTTTACCTTCAAGGTGGCAGGGGTGTTCCTTTGTGTGACATGTAGTAGAAGTTTGTGCCACATGTGGGGGATATGTTAGGACATGAATCTATCATGCCAGTATGTCTTATTTGTCTGCTGATGAAGGTTTAGGTGCTTTAACCAGGCATTCAGGAATGCTTTGGTCTTAGAAGGAATAGGAAGTTAAAGACTGCCATATATTTCATGGCTCAAAAAGTTAGACACAGATCCACAGGGAATAGTCTGCCTGAGTACAGAGAGAGGGCTGCAAGGCTGTCCTAATCACTGATAATTTTGGGGCCATTGATTTTTTTTTTAGTTAGGATTCTCAGATGTCTCTCAAAATAAGTGATATGTTTAGACAAACTACATGCCACAAGGGGCATTGTATTCAGCAATGGGTCTGATGAGATATGAGTAAAGGGGATCTGAGACTGCTTTATAGCTAGAGAAGATAGATGCCTTTTGGAAATTAAATGAACCAGACAGAAGGCTTTCTGAACTGCTGCAGAGATATATGATCAAAAGACAGGGAATTATCAACAAGGGTACTTAGATCCCCTACAACAATGTTTGATTAAAGTGTTGTGGTACCTACATGTTATGGAAAATGTTTTGTTTGCAAAAAAGGAACTATATTACATTTTTTTTTCATATTTAATTTGAGAGCATTGTCTTTGCATCAATTGTTAACTTGGTCTAAACCTTGCTGGAGCAATTGTGAGTCCATGGGAGATCAGATATCAGCATCCAATTTACACTCATCCGCAATTTTTGATAATAAAGGCCAGGATAATTGGCCTGAAGGTCTAAGAAATAGGTGTCAAACAGGAGATGGCTCAAAACTAAGCCCTGTGGCACACCAATGGTATTTGTTTTCTTTTCAGAAGTGGCTGAAACTGCCACTATAAATACATAAGATCAGTCAGGCAGCCAATTAGCTATCCACTCCATGATGTAAGGATTTATATTCAGATTTATAAGCTGGTCAATAATGCCTGGAAAATGGTCAACAGCTTTGTCCAGGTCCAGGTATGCTATGTGTGCTGCATAACTGCTATCCGCTGTTTAAGCAATTTTTTTTCAAAGAAATTAATGAGCTTAAAGAGGCACAACTTTCCTTTGACAAAGCTGAATTGAGGAGGGTTCAAGGTTAATTGTTTTTCAGTGTCTGGATTAATCCATAGCTTTACATAAGAGGCTGGTGAAACTGTTGGATCTGTAGTTACCAGAATCTTTGGCTGTGCCTCTCTTGTGTAATGGCATTATAATAGCAGTCATCTAGCTTTTGGGAATGTAGCCAAAGGACAGACTTACATGTTATGAAGGGTTCACTGATTTGCTACTGATTAACAGGCAACCTCATATATTATCAAGGCTCATGTTCTTAGCATTTGAAAGGGGTTGACAGAACTTGTTCCATAGTATATAAAGGAGTATCTAAGGCAGTGGAATCTGTTGTGGACCTCGTAAAATGTGTAATATATTTGTCAGCTTGGATATAGGCTGTTTCCTTTGAGACAGAGACAGAGTAGACAATAATATTGTAGAGTAGCTCTGAACATTGTTGGGCTTTAGTTCTTAATGGCTTGACATAGCTAAAAGAGATTTCATGTTATTTTTGGTTTTTGTAGCTAGTTTAAGTTCATAGTTAGCTTTTGGTTTCCCAATGGCTCCCTTAAGCTCTTTACTAGATTGCTTACATGTGCTTTTAAGGTGGGAAGAATAAAACCTCTTATACGTGTTAAGTAATTTCTTTCTCTTGTTGTGTAATTTATTTATATGGGTATTCTGCCACAGGAGTTTATTCTTAAATGTTTCATATATTTGGTGCTGATAGGAAGTACCTTATTAACGCAACTATTTAAGGAGAAGTAGAACTCACAGACGTAGGCAGTAGTTTTAGCAATGGAATCCAATGGAGGAGAATTCAGACAGAATTTAAATCATCACATAACTAAAGAAAGTTTACTTTTGAAAAGTCTCTACGCATCAATGTATTTACAGTGGAAATCCCACAAGTTTTAAAGAAAACAGTCAAGGATTCATGGTCAATTTAACAAATGAAGATGCTACATATGGAGGTATGTAAGAATTATCTATTTTTAGGACAATGAGATCAAGGGTATTTGGATCCCAAGAAGGATGATTAACTATTTGTACGAGGGAGTTTGCATTTATAATGTCAATGAAGCACTGGACAGGCTGAGAATTGGCAGTACAGATCAGCCAGTTCATTCATAGGTTGTTGCAGTCCCTGGTAGAAAGTTGTTGAGTTTAATGAGGGTTTCAGCTAAGGAACTAAGATAATTATTATGTTCAGAATGGGACATGGGAGGTGTTCTATAGCTAGTTATGAAATGATAATTAATCTTATTTAAGGTGAGTTCGACATCTAGAAGTTCAAATTTGGTGTTATGTGGAATCTGTTGTAAGGTGATAATATCTTTGTAAATATTGATACTTTCCACAATTGCCGTTACATCTGAAGAGAAGATAGGTATTAAACCTATGTCCAATCATTTATAAGCCAAAAGACCTCAGACAGAATGTATTTTTCCTTTTTTCCCCATTATCTTCTCACAATTGGTCTGATTCCGCCATATACCATTATGATCCTACTGTTTCTTTCTCTTATAGGATCATAGGTTCATAGATAAGTATTATGCTAGCTGACCTTGCAGGCCATTTTAAGCCTAGTTAATTTCCCTTTATTGTTTGAATGACCCTATTCCATTAGACATTGGCCTTACCCATCCCATGGTCGATAACTGTATATTACCCCTGATGAGAATAACTAGGATCATACCATCGATAATTTGAGGGGACCCATGAATGGAATAAAGTATTTAGGAGCTGCCTCTGTCTGTTAGTAGAACTGGAGGCAGTCCTGAGTAAATTTATTGTTTCCCATCCATAGATCCAAGTTGCACTTGAATATGGACAAAGACAAATTTTGTTTTATGTGGATGGCGAGTATGTTCCAGAGCAGCAGTATCCCCTGCAAGATGTGCCTGTCTCACAAAATCCTTCTTTGATGTTACAGAAGAGGTTTAGATCCCTAGACTGAGTATTTCTGATGCCATATGACTTGCTGAAGTCCAATACATCCATCAGTATTGGGTTAGAGGATTCCTTGTATGCCAGACACAGGCTCTTAGCAGGTCGAGTTTAGTTACAGGGTTTTGAGGCAGTTTATTTAGGACATGTTGTTTAAGTCTTCTATCCTTTTAGTAAAGTATCTGTGTGAGTATTGTAGTTGTTGCATGTGTCTGGACAGATACATGCCAAAGGGGACATTGTATTCAATGATTAGCCTAATCAGGGCTGAGTAAAGGGAGAACAATGATATCCCTAGATATAGACACGTCTTTGTTTATACGTTTTATATATATATATATATATATATATATATATATATATATATATATATATATATTATATATATATATTTTTTTATTTTGCATATATGCATCTGTCTTTGCTTAGTATGTTTTACACTTCTGTGTTAGGTGATCAAGAATGAAGATATTTTATTAAATCTTTTTACAATTCTTACTACTTTTACCTGTTGGAAAATATGTGATTACTTACTCCATCCCATTGCTGTGTATTATATCATAAACATTTTTCAATTGCATTTGTCACTATCTCAATACTCCTTTTGCATGTCCCTCCAATTTGCCACACTTAGGCATCTATGTATTCTTCACACCAGTCACATATTACAAGTGCCTGTACTGGGACTCATTTTAGGTATTATTCATAGGATAAGAGGATTAGCTTCTAAGTATTTTATCAAACTGTTCCACTGTCGCTTCCACTCTCCCTTATACAAGTTTCTTGTATTAAATAAACAAGTGATATAGGATGAAGTACCAGTAGTTACCTTAATATTGTACATCCTGAACCATACCTCTCAACTTGCAGACACTGACTATAGAAACAAAGGGCTTTGGACATCCAGACAAATATCTGAAAATCTAATTGGCATCAAATTTGAATACCAAATAGCACATAAGTCTTCACATTTCCAGTAGAAATGTGGGATACTACTCAGAAACACATTTAAAGTGGGAGTGGTAATCATTAAGTAGCCTATCTACCACAAGAGGAGTGGTTTCAGGACCAGAAATTGTAGTTTATTGGCTGTTTGGCCAGCTTTTCCATCTCTTTCAACTTTCTGGTCTAAAAGCCTGTGTTTGTGCTTTTCCCGCCTTTCCTGTAATTAGTCTAGTCCAGATACAGATTTGCTGTATCCAGGACTGTATGTAAGCTGAGCCCCCCCAAGCCTTTCTGTGTTGGAGAGAAGCACTCAACCACCACAACACAACACTAATCACGAGACACATAACTCTCCTAAACAGTGTGCCACTCAACCAAAGCCCCTAAGGCAAAACAGCATGCCCAACACACTAGTCATAGGTGACTCAATAGTGAGGCACACTGATGTCTCACTCACTAGGTTGAATAAGGAGAAAGTAACAGTCAGCTGCCTGTCAGGTGCCAGGATCTGCCACATAATGCACACACTTAGGTCCCTTAACAACAGGTACAAATATGACTCTGTCATTGTACATGTGGGTGTGAATGACCTGAGATGTACCTCCCTGGACTACATGAAAAGAGACATGGAGGAGCTCTCAGATTATGTAGCCCAGGCAGGTATGACCCTAGCCCTGAGCAGCATCCTACCATCACCCAGAATGATACCACAGTACAAGCAGAAAATGATTGATTTCAACAATTGGCTAAGTTTCTAGTGTCGTTCTAAAAGGGTCCAGTATCTGTCTGCCTGGGATGACATGATTGACAGACCTCAATGCTTTGCCAGAGATTGCCTGCATCTGTCACCCCTGGGCCTCTGCCAAGGCTCTTGCCAACCCTATAGTGCCTTTTTTAGGTGGTGTTCCAAAGACCAAATTACCACCATAACAGCTACAAACAAATGCAATCTGAGGGTCATGCTGCTCAATGCTAGAAGTCTAAATCTCAAAATGCACTCGCTCGAAGCACTCCTTAAAAGGGAGAAAATCAACATTTGTGCTGTAACAGTGACTGGTTCAAGGCAGCAGAAAGCACCCCTGCACTACCAGGCTGTACCTCATTCCACATCTTTTGGCCCCAGAACTTGTACCGAAGCTCCAAAGGTGGTGGTGTTTCCATATTCATAAAGGACATGCACACCTCCAGACTGTTAGCCCAACATAACACATCAGGGATACTTCAGGTGCAGCTAACATTGGGTAAGACAGCGATTCAGGTCGCAGCCTGCTATAGGTCCCCAACCATGTCTCAAGACTCACACTCCATGTTCTTAAGCACCCTGGAGAATATTCGGGTGAAACCTAACACTCTCATACTGGGCGACTTCAACTACCCTTCCATTAACTGGGAAAACTACTCTTGTACCAATACACTTTCCCAACGTTTCTTGGAATTCATTAATTCCAATGTCCTGGACCAGCTTGTTCTTACCCCCACTAGAGGTAGCAACATCCTTCACCTGGTCATTACTAACATGGGCCACTGCTGCTCTACACCAATAGTCAACAGCTCCCTGTTTAGATCCGACCACAAACTAATCACCTTGGAAATCCACATCCCTCCCACCCACCCCCCAACCCCCGGCAAAGGTAACCACCATGAAAAACTTCTCCAAAGCTCCTAAAAACAGAGGTGGCTAACTTCACAGCACCCATGCAAATGGAGAATAGTTGCATGACTGACGAATCATACACTAGTGCACTGTACGAACATGTACACAAATGCATGGATCTCACCATACCCAATAGAACCAAGACACTGTCCTCCAAATAAAGGAAGCCAATCTGGTGATCCCCTGCCTTAAACAAACTCTACAACAGAAGGAGGAAACTGATGCAGAATAAGGTGAAGTCCCAAGACTGGAAAAACTCCCTTATCAGCCTCAACAAAAAGTTGAGATCCCTCATCAAAGCCTCTAAAGCTAGCTATGAAAACAGAATTGCAGCAGATAGTAAAGACAACCACAAGGCCTTCTAGAGTTATGTAAAGCATCTGCATGGCCACACCCAGATTTGCTCTAAGCTACTGCACAATGGTACCTCCTATACTAAACCAACAGATATTGCCAATATACTGGCTGACAGATTCAGTGCCAACTTTACCCCTCTCTCCCCCCCATAGGATTAATCACAATACCAGTAGATTGCCAGGCACCCAGTATTACTGCTGCACAGGTTAAAACAGCACTATCCAAGGCCAAGAATACAGCTTTTATGGGACATGACAATATCCCTGGCTTTGTTCTACATGGACTACAGAGTGAACTGGCACCTCATCTGTGTGTCCTGTTCATTCACAGCCTCACCTCAGGCTTTGTCCCCACTGAATGGCGTACTGCTACAGTCATCCCTCTCCACAAAAGAGGAGCGACTACAGACCCTGGGAACTATTGCCCCAATAGCCTGATGAGTCTGATATGCAAAGCTATGAAACACATCATCATGGACCTAATAAATAAGGATATAGGGAATCTCCAAACTCTGGATCCCACACAGTTTGGTTTTGTGAAGGGTGGATCATGCCTGCTCATCTTAGTTGAATTCTTTGAGTCAGTCACCAGAGCTGTGGATGAAGGCAAGGTGGCCTTTGATACCATTCCCCACTCAGGAATCAGAAAAACTGACTAAGCTAAGCATCAAACCCTATATCACTAGGTGGGTTGGAAACTGGCTCACCGATAGAACCCACAGTGTGAAAGTAGCTGACTTCAAGTCAGACTGCCGACCAGTCACGAGTGGAGTCCCACAGGGTTCAGTCCTGGGTCCTCTCCTGTTTGGTATCTACTTTTCTGAAGTCCAGGCCAACACAAAGAGACTCTGGCTGACAAAGTTCAGAGACGATTGCAAGTTGGGAGCTATTATTAACTCCCCAAGCAATGTTGACATCCTACAGGAATGCCTCACTGAGACCAATGATTGGTGTCAGAACCATGGCCTTAAGTTCAATGCCAACAAATGTGCCGTCATCCCCTTTGGAAAAAAACGGGTTCCCATGAATTACCACATCAATGGTAGTCCACTGAACACAGAAGGTATTATAAGAGATCTGGGAACACATGTTGACAGCAATCTCTCTTTTGACCACCACATTGCCACTGTGGTCAGAAAGTCCTATGTGGCACACACATCTCATTACTATGGGTTTTACATCCAGGAAGAAAGAGGTCATTGTCTCCCTCTACTCTTCCCTCATTAGGCCAATCATTGAGTACAACACCCCATTTGGCATGTACCTCTCTAGACACCTGCAACAAATGGAGAGGCTGCAAAAGTACCTCACAAAGAGGATCCTAGGCCTTAAACACTTGTCCTATATGGACAGACTCAAAAAACTATAACTATTCTCTGTCTCATATCGCCTTCTTAGAGGCAATCTCTGCTTGACTTACAAAGCCATGTCTGACCCAGCTCTGTTAGAAATACTACATCTAAAGAAATCCCAATCTCTCCACACCACATGCTCCAGAGACCTCAACCTCATTACCACAATCAACAGAACGTGCTGAAGGGACAGGTTCATAACCCAGAGACTACCCATGCTATGGAATAGACTTTCCATACATGTCAAACAAAGCACCTCACTTGCTCTCTTCAAGATGTGATGAAGGGGGATTCAGAAAATTGTTTGAAGGGGTTAATCAAGCCTTAAAATAGGGATATCCCCCAAAACAGGGATAGTTGTGATTTCTGCTTTGAATGCTTAGAAAGTCCATTTATACCATGTGCAGAATTTAATAAACTTCATTACAAAATTCTACCACAAAAGGTCATTTATTTTTGCTTCTAAAAAAAGAGGATGCAAGATGTGTGTCCTCTTTATGTTATTGGTGCCACTAGTAGGCATGTCATGTAATCTGGTTTTCTGTATAGCAGTGTCAAAGATCACATGTGATGAGGGGGGATTCAGAAAATTGTATGAAGGGATTGATCAAGCCTTAAAATAGGGATATTCCCCCCAAAACAGGGATAGTTGTGATTTCTGCTTTGAATGCTTAGAAAGTCTATTCATACTCAAATTCATTTTGCTGTTTGCTTTCCTGGGAAAGAGGGACCATTTTTAGCTCAATCAGGCAACAATTTGTCATCCCTTCACTCCTTTCAGCCACAAAAACAAAATGTTAAGCAAACAGCCTTTCCTACCACAGAAGGCTAGCACTTTGCCTCAGCCACAGGTGGGTGATTCTGTTGTGGCTATTGGTTGTATCTCAGATAACTCTTTTACCCAGATCTCTCTAGTGTAGCACCAAAAGCCACTATGGACCAGAGGTTAGCCATGTCCTCTGCAGTTGTTGGGGAGTCCCTTCAGAGGCAAGGGAGAGACACTCTTGTTAGTCTTGGGAGAGGGATCAGGGAAGGCCTCCTTATTTTGTCAGAATGTTGTGCCCATCCCTGGGGAAGCTGCTGCTACTGCCATTAATATCAGTTGTTGTTTCTTTTGGCTTTTCCCGGTTAGGGGTCGCCACAGCGGAACTCTGGATTGGTAGTTGGTTTTTACATGCCGAGTTACCAGCCCTAACGCACAACCTTAAATGAAGGTACGCCACTTCACGCATGTCTCCATGCAGAAGACGCTGTAACTGAGAATCAAACCGGACAGAGTCTTACTGTGAGGCAACAATGCTACTGCAGCACCACCACCGCGGTACTGCCATTAATATCAGTGTTGCCCCATTTTTCTTGTAAAAACATAAACAAAAAAACAGTGGTGGCTGGTGACTTTAAATTAAAGGGGGGGCAGCAGGAGACAGCTGAATGGGTGGGGCCAATGGGAGGAGGTGGTGCCAACCAGAAAGGGGTGGAGCTATGTTCAAAACCACAACAACTGGAACTTTAATTAAATACACTGCCCTGGGTGCCAAACTGTCATTACGAGAATCCAATTAAGACAAAATTAAGTGTAGAAGAAAAACATTTCAGTGCATTGGCTACATGACAACTTACTTAATATCTAGATGGAAACACAAAGGTTGCGAGGCATAAAAAAAGAAATTACTTTTTAAATACATTACTGGAACGCCAGTCAAAATCAAGTATAAAAAAAAACAAGCATCCCTCAACTCAAGCCACTTTTCCTTGCACTGCAATTCTAATTATAATTTATATTCAGCTTTATAAAATGACCAAGTAACATGCTGAAAGTAGAAATCTCTGTGATACCCCCACTTGCAAAAATGTTTCTTATCCAAAAAAGACCTGCTGTCTGACAACTATCTACTTGTTTCATGGGGAAGACATGATCAAAGTAAAAAATGAACAGCAAACAAGAAACAAGCCCAAGATAAATTGCTTAAAGGATTACTGCACAAGTTATGGACCACACATGATAGATTGGCATTCTGTTTAGTTTATGGGTAAAGCCTGCAAAGATGACTGCAAGTCTCCAGCAAATGTAATGAGCTTCTGAAAATACTGTAATCCTGTCCTTTATTACAAATACTGTCATATGCATTTCAATACCTAAGGCTTATACGTTATCTAGTTATGTAAATATTCTCTGCATGGCAACAACGAGAAGGCTTTCAATGTTGGTAATTCTTTAACAGTATGCTTATTAAAGCTTTCTTGCAGCTTACAGTCTCAGACAAGCTTACCTGATGGTCATTAAAGTATTGCTACTTAAACACAGAGCAACAGGGCACTGCGACAACATGCATTTTCTGAATAATAAGAAGCATAAATCAACAGTATAAAAATATGACAGAAAACCAGAACATTCTGCAAAATCAAGGACAGATGAAAAGCCACGGTTGTACTTGTGGTCTACCTTGGATGGGGGAATACTCTGCACACTTAACTGCATAACTGCTCCTTCCCTTGCTTAGACACATCCAGAGCAACTACAGTGGGGAATGGGGTGCAACAAGTATGTCACAATTTGAAATGTCTCTGGCTGATGGTGATGGCTCTGACACTCATACCTCCCAACCTCAGAGCAAGAAATCTGGATAAAGCCATACATAGAAGTGGGACACAGACCCAAAAAATAAGGACAATTTTTAAATATTACTCTTATAAACTTAGAAAGATAATAGAATAGTAGTAGGTCTTGCATTAGTATGAATTTTCTGAAGGGTATGAAATCTGAAACTCAAATGTCTGCCATTATTTTCTGATTTCAATCTTTAATGATTTGCCACTAATTTGCCAGAAAAACACAATTTTATGAAAAAAAAGACAAAACTGTGATGCAAAAATATAAAATTGCCATACAATACAGCTGGGAACCTGTCAAAGAAGAGACACCTTTTTAATATTAGTACTGTTAACTTGAGCAGCTGACAAAATAAGAGCATCTGCATGCATTTCTGAAATAAAAGCAAACTATAACTCTGATCATTACAGTTATTTATAATTGTAAACCCTCCATGTTTTCTTCCAAAATTGCCATTTTGCGGAGGGATTATTAGGGGAAGAGCAACATTTTGAGCCAAAATTGGGGACGGTTGAAAGGTTTGGATATTCCTAATTCTATAAAGCGATTTATTTGCACATACCTCTCAACTTCTTAACACAAGAAATCTGGACAAGGCCAAATATATTGGGGGAACATACAAACAGTACTACAATACGCTCTTGTATAAACTTAAGACAGTTGATAGAATAACAGGTCTTGCTTTACTATGCATTTTTCTGAAGGTTATGATGTCTGAAACTCAATATCTGTCATTATTTAGTGACTTCATTCCTAAATGATTTGCCAGAAAACCACAAATTTTATGAGGAACAAACCAAAAATATGAAGCAAAAATCTATTCATTCTGCAAAAATCTGGACAGTTGAGAGGTATAATTCAGCAGGGTATGCTGCTCTTCCCCCCTCACAAACTCATGGTCAAATGGAGCCTCCCCCTGCAGCCATTCCAATGTCCCATTCCTTGATTATTTTGCCCCATTTGCCATAAACACTGTAATGTGCATACTGTTTTTCTTCTGTGATGATATGGATTTCATTTGAAAGTTTTATTTTGCATTTTACAGCACAAACCCTAATAGATATCTACTAAATAAAGCAATGCAGTCTCACAATGAAAATAGACTTAGCATTAAAACTTCTCTGTCCTTGAAACTCACATTCATTGAAACATCATTGAAACCCACATTCAAAGAAAATACATTTTGCCAGTGGCAGATAAAGATTAACTTTGGGCTGTTTTCAAATCATAGGCCCCTTGAACACGAAACATACACATGCTCTTTGATATACCTTCATGATTGTATTAAATTATATTCCTTGTACAATACAGTACAGTTGTTAGACACATTTTAAATTTATTGTTTTGAACATTTTTCCAGTAAACAATGAAACAAAATGCATGCACCAATAATGACAAAACTGCCCAATTCAGAACATTTCCATCATAAAAGTCTACTCGAACTTCTACAGTCCACCAGTGTAAGTAAATATGCACAATCTCTGTAGAAGTAAAAGTCATCTAAATAATGCTACAGTAAAGAAATCTGTAACTAATGGAGAGGTTGCTGCTAGCAGACAACTTTATATGTCATTGTTTCATCTACAAATAAAGTGCCTGTTGCCCTTGAGGAATAAACTGCCTATGTTGCATTAAAAAATGATAAGCTAGTAAAATCACAATAGGGAATGGATGGCAAACTGATAACAGGTTCATAGTTACTAGGTATCTTTGCCAAAAAGGACTGCAGCATCCACCCCCTTTACAAGGCAGTACAGTATCAGCAATGCATCTACCTACTGTGGGAGTAGAACCAACACCCTTTTGCATCAAAAGCAAGTACACTACCTGTTGTGCTATTAACAATACAAGCAGACACAGCATAAGCAGCACTAAACTTTTGTTCCCCTGCTGCTCTCAGATCCTTGTAAAATCTACTCGACACTCAGCTGTATCTCTGAACTTTGCAGCACAAGAAATCTGGAAAAAGCAAAAATTTATTGGGGAGGGACAAATGCCCAAAAACCAGGGACACATTTTAAACATTGCTTGTATAATGTTAGAAAGTTGCTAGAACGAAAAGCTGTGTTACCATCATACATTTCATTGCCAAGTCTTGAACCCAGGGGACCCTACAGTCAGAGCAACATATCACTATGCCAAATCAGCTGTTTTGTGAAAGAGAGGAAGACTGAAACTTAAATGGCTACCATTTAGTGAATTAATTTCTCACCATAGCTCTCAACCTCATAGTAAAAAACACGTGGACAAAGCCAGTAATGGGGGAATACAACCTCCAAACATATTCAGTGAATTCAGTTCTCACAATAGCTCTCATCCTTAGCAGAAAAAACCTGGATGAAACCAATAATGGGGGAATACAGTCCCAAAAATAGGGACAGATTTAAAATATCCATGTTATAAACTTAGAAAATTGCTGGAATAAAAGGTTTTGTGTTGCCATGTACTTTCTGAAGAATACGAAGTTTGAAATTCAAATGCTTGTTATTTTTATTTAACATTTGTTAACCAGGAAAGTCTGACTTGGAATAAAAGCCAATTTTCAGCAGAGCAGGAACAAACACTCCAGACACATGTTTTTGTAAGATGGGAGGACATGCAGACTCCACACAGAAGGCACAACAGCCAAGAATCAAGCCAGATAACCTGTAGCTGTTAGGCAACAATACTACCAGTGCACCACTGCACTACTGACTTTGCAAGTTAAAACAAACATATAGAAACCACAGATTTTATGAGGAACAGAGCAAATATGAGGCAAAAATCTGCAAATGTTTTACAAATGGTGGTGGGTAGGAAACTCAGGCCCTTACTACTTTCACCCAATGTACAGGGTTCAAGCCTGAGTATTCTCTACCCACCACCATGTGTTCTCTAGCCACCAGTATATAGCAACTGGGGCATTACACACACACACACACACACACACACACACACACACACACACACACACACACACACACACACATACAGACACGCACACACATACACACACAAACACTCAACAGCTGGTTTCCTTAGCCCACCTGCACAAACTAACAGTTGGTTTCCTGGCTGCAGGCTCCAGCCTGCAGGTGATGCAGTCCAGTGTCCTTCTGTTCTGTGTGGCCGTCACTGCACAAACTTCTGGGCTGCAGGGCAGAAATGCCTTTCTCCCCTATCCGGACTGCCTAATACAGCAGTCTGTAGTTCTGTGAGTATCGGAAACTCCAAGCACGCATGTGTGGAGTTCCAGGACTCATGATTTTTTTTTCTTACTTTGTATTTCATTTTTTTTTTACTTCTTTTCTTCTTTCCTTCTACAGGTGGGGGCTGCAGTCCTGGAGTCCTATAGCACGAACCACCCCTGCAGAAAACAACATGTATATATTCCTCCATGTATATCTTTAGACAGGAATAGTTTAATGGGTCTGGATCAGGATTTAATTCAGGCTATTGATTCTTCTTATAAAGTAGGTTCTGGTAAAAGAAAGAGGGATACCTCTTTTCCTAAAGAGATTCAAGATTATGAATCTGTACAGGAAGATGAAGGGACAGATACAAGGTTTTCTCCTCAGATTTCTCATTCTGACTCAGAGGAGAGCTCAGTTTCTGATTCTTCCTGTAGGTATTTCTCTTTCTCTGAGATCATTTCCAAAGTGCCACTGTTTTCAATGGGAGAACACTGAGGCTCAATTCCTCAAAACTGCTCTTGGTTTGGCTACTTTGCCTAAGCGTTAGAATGAATCTGCTGCATTTAAAGCCATATGTTGCTAAAATAATACAAATAAGTATTATTTTCTACTGATTATTTTTACTGTATTTCATAAGAATCTTGTATTATTTGTTACATTTCTCGCACTTTAGTAGAGTGGCAAAGCTGAACTGTTTCCAATGCTGCTGTAATATTTAATTACATTGTGTGTGATTGTTTTACAGAATTGCAGTGTCTAGATTGTCTGGTTTCCCCTGCACTTGAGCTCTAAAACCAGCAGTTTTTACATTAATAGGGTTTTCTGACTGCACTCTTGTGACAGAAGTGTGCTGTAGCAAACCTATCTGAGTTGGGGTTGCTGGTTGAAAGCTTATTGTTTGTTTTCCTATTCAGTCTGTAGGCCTTGCTGTTGTAAAACTTGTTTTTGTGATTCTATTTAAGCCCAGTGTTTGCATGGGTTTGGCCTCAATTTCTCAGCACTGCTCTTGGTTTGGCTACTTTGCCTGAGAATTACAGATAATATGCTGCATCTAAAGCCATCAGCTGCTAAGAGAATGAAAATAAGTATAATCACACACTTCTGATTGTTTTTACTGCATTTCATACAAATCCTGTATTATTTGTTACATTTCTTGCATTTTAGTAGTGTTTCTAAGCAGAACTGTTTCCACTGCTGCTGTAGTCCATGCACCCATCCATACAGGTCCCACTCCACATACCTGAAGTTACCAGAATCACTTACCATTTAGCCCAACACATTACTTATGGGTGACTTTAACTACCACTTCATAAATGGGAAACATACAAGACCACTAACGTGCAGGGTCAGAGATTCCTGGACTTTGTCAGTGCAAATGCAGTGGAACAGCTAGTCTTCTCTCGCACTGGAGAATCAAATATCCTTGACATAATACTCACAAATATGGGGACCATTGCACCCTGTTCCCACCCAGCATAATGTCCTCATTTGTAAGACTGGATCATAGATCGGTCTCTTCTGAAATAAATGTTATGGTAGAACCTCCATCAAACCCTAAGACCCTAAAGAATTTTCCAGAGCAAATTACCTTCTATTAAATAATAGCATATGTAATTGTAAAACTCCCCAACTCCAAAAACATGAAAGCCTACACAGATGTATACAAAAATGCCCTGTACAACCACTTAAACAACTGCATAGAAACATCAGTACATTACTGAACTAAACCCAGGTCTAGCCAAAAAAAAAAAAAAAACAAAGACGTCAGCCTGGTGAACGCCTGGCATAAATAAACATACAAAAGAAGGAAGATATTCCTGTCTAGAAGTAAGTGGGAAAATGCACAACAGAGAAAGAAATCCCTCATTACTCTCAACAGGCAAACCAGGGAACTAGTCAAGTCCTCAAAAGCTAAATGTGAGGCTAAAGTAGCCTCCCAAGCAAAGCATAACCACAAAGCATTTTAGTTATGTCTGAAATATTAAGGAAACACTCAACAATGTGCTGAGTTTTGCTGTAGATGGCACTACCTACACTCAGCCAAAAGAAATAGCAAACCTACTGATTGATAAATTCAGCTGAAATTTTACCTCCTCATCAGCTCAGATCACTCCTGATGAAATACCCCCTACCATTCCTTTGCCTGTTATCATAAAAGAACAGGTCATCCCTGTGCTCTCCACGGCTAGAAACATAGCATCAGTGGACCCTGATGGAATCACAGGGTGCCTATTAAATAGTTTTAAACATGACATAGCAGACCCACTCAGATCTCTATTTAACCAAAGCCTCCAGCCAGACTGTTTTCCAGTAGAGTGGAGAACAGCAACAGTCATCCCTCTGTATAAGGGGGTACCATCAATGGACCTGGGAAGCTATTGACCCATAAGTCTGACTAGCCTCATATGCAAGGTTATGGAAAGGATAATCATGGACCTGATTAACAATGACATAGGAAATCTCCAGGTTCTAGACCCAACCCAGTGCAGCTTTATCAAAGGCAGGTCCTGCCTGCTCAGTCTGGTGGATTTCTTTGAGAAGGTCACCAAGGCCATGGATGTGTGTAAGTCAGTGCATACCACCTACTTTGACCTGGCCAAGGCATTTGACACAATAGCCCACTTGGGTATTATATATACACTCACACAATTGTGCGTAGATCTCTACATCACCAGATGGAAAGCCAAATGGCTCAGGGATAGGACACATGTTATTAGAGGGGGGAATCCACATCCAGCAAGAGGTCAGTCACCAGTGGAGTACCACAGGGTGCAGTACTGGACCCCCCTGTTTGGTATATACTTCTCAGATGTCAAGGCAAAAGTAGCCTTTGGCTGACCAAGTTTGCTGATGACTGCAAGTTGGGAGCAATCACTGACTCCCCAAACGATGTTGATATCCTACAGAAAGGACTAACATAGACTAATGATTGGTGTCAGAACCATGGCCTTGAACTAAATGAGAAGAAGTGCATAATAATACCCTTTGAAAAATCAAATACCCCTGCAAATTACAACATTGATAGCATTACTCCCCATTAGTAGACCCAACAGTGAGATATCTGGGTACCCAGATAGATAGCAACCTGAATTTTGACCACCATGTGTTCACAGTGGTAAGGAAATCTTTCTGTGTGGCTCAGCTTATAAGTAAGGACATGGCATCCAGATCTAAGGATTTCATAGTACTACTGAACTCAGCCCTCATCAGAGGAAATCCTTCTATGTGGCTTAGCTTATAGGTAAGGGTATGGCATCCAGATAAGGATTTCATAGTACCGCTGTACTCGGCCCTCATCAGAGCAATAATTGAGTACAATGCACCCTTTGGCATATACCTTGCTAGGCACCTGCAACAGTTAGAGCATCTTCAGTAGTTTCTCACCAAAAAATACAAGGTATATCCAACATGTCATATGCTGACTGATTAAAAGCCCTATTGCTGTATTCAGTTTCCTACTGATTGCTGAGGAGTGATCTATGCCTGACCTGCAAGACAGTATCTGACCCAGCCATGAAGAAAATGTTCCATATTCACAAAACTAACTGCATGAGGGTTACCCACTCCAAAGATCTAAATCCAATTTCTGACATGAATCGATCATGCTGGAGAGACAGATATGTGTCCCAGAAATTGCCCTGCCTCTGGAATAGGCTTCCAATTCATGTGAAGCATCTTCTAGTGCAATCTGAACCAATGAATGGGAAATCACAAATTCACTCTTGGATTGGCACCCATGTCCCTTATGGACAGATGCACTCTGTAAAAATTGTCAAAACTCCCCTTGCTGACCTTCATTATCTTTCCTTTAGGGATAAAGCAATTGGGCAAAATCTGGATAAAACTAGCTAGGCTTTTAGCCATTAACCTAGTAATCTCCTTTGAACCTATGAGATTTCTCAGTCCTTCAGAAAATATTATGAGCTGTTACAGAAGGACTTTCCATTGCCTTAACCCATTTGTACAGTTCAGTCATCATTGGAAGATGTATGTTACTGCCTGCAAATTTTCTTGATAGCCAGCCAGCTGCCCCTGAAAAGCCAGATAGGATGTAGAAAGTTCTTCAGACTTTTAAGATTTTATATACTCTTCCCAAACCTGACCCAGCAGCTATAGCTTTAGTTAATCCTACTGATGCTAAAATGTAGTTAATTTCTACTCTTTCTGATAAAGATTGGAAGATTATTGATTGGTATGGAAAACATGTGTATGCTTCTGCAACTTTGATTTTCAGAATTTAGAATTATCAGGCTCATATATTAAAGTTTGTTTTGACTAATTGCGAAAGTGTGACAAATGATTTGTCTGCAGTTTCGTCTTGTGAGGAAAAATCTGTTTTAAATAAATTAGTTTCTTCTGTTGTACAGGTCACTACTCATTGTTTACAGTGTGGGTATGACTCTGTTGATAGTTATTCCATGGTTGTGGCCACTGGTACTGTTTTGAGGAGGTTTGCCTGGTTGCATTCTCAGTACCTTGCAGATGATGTTAAAAATGAGATTTTAAATTCTTCTTTGGATAGAGATTTACTTTTTGGCCCCTATGCTGCACAGATGATTACAGAGTGTAACTAAAGGAGTAAGTTGATACAGGGAATCAGTAAGATTTTCCAGCCCTCTGTTTCCAAATTTTTTAAGGGATTTTCTATAAAATGCAGGTAAACAGATATTTAAGAAGAAATAACAAGAGAGATGCAAAAATAATTTTGGAACCTTCCAAAAATAAGGGCAGTCCAACAAGTCAGAAAAAGTATTTAAGGAACCTAGTCCCCTCTTCCACACTGGCAGCCCCATTCCCCATCCAGAAAGTCTGAATCTCCAGTCTTCTCTTTGCATATAGACAGTTTCAGACAGATGGGCTCTGAAGATCAGTTAACAAGGCTGCATATTGCAATGGGAGGAAATTCCGGTTTTCCAGTGGTAATCCCTCATATACCAAACTAGACTCTCTTATTTCCACCTATCCTTCATCACATGCTGTTTCAATGTGTGATAAAACCAGTTCCTCATTCCAAGTTGGGGAAAGGTTTTTATCAAGCAGGGGTGTAAGCAGGATTTTCAGATTTCTGCTCACAGCTCCTAGACTGCTGCCCTCAACAAGCCACACTCACATCAACACACTGCTGTCTGTGCACTTCCTTAAACTGCTGACCAAGCCATGCCCCTTTCACAGTGCTGCTCACTGAATGGATCATCGACAGCCATATGCCAGGATGGTAATTACTTGCATGATGAAGTAGCATGAGCAATTCATTCCAAAAGTACATCTACATAGGTCAAAACACAAAATACCTTCCAATCATGCTCACACACACACACACACACACACACACACACACACACACACACACACACACACACACACACACACACACACACACACACACACACACACACACACACACACAACACCACACCACACCACACATGTATGCTAGTTAAACAGAAATACCAAGACATTATCAAATAATCCCAAGTGCCAGTAAGCATACCCAAATGCACAGCAGTCTTGCAAAGGCAGAATTATAACATTAAATAGAAGAACCACTCATTTCACTTATAAAGAACCCCCATACCTGTTACCTACCTAGAGTAGGTGGTTTAGCCTTGGCAGCATCAGTAAGAATGTTTTCATTACTGTATGAAATTGATGCATGCAAATAGTCAGAGTTTGCATTCTATCTTATTTCCCCCAAATACACATTAGTTCTGCAAAGCCAGAATGATTACACCAAAGCTACAGTGCCAAACATTTCATCCACAAACAGCCATCTTATCAATTGCTGACCTAAAGTATCTGCTTTAACCCTGCCAGGATTAAAATGAAAATGGCAATGATGCATTAATTTAATCTGTTGCACAGAAACAGTAGTTACAGGCTTGTATGACAGCTGCCTTTACCCATATACGCATAGGTTCATAGGTAGGTACTAGGCTATCTGCCCAAAGGCATTTATAAGCCTAGTCAGAGTGTGTCGGCTTTCACCGCCCCATTGATTAATTAACTGATCCTATGTCAAGCAGAGCCAATGAAGTGATCCCAGGGGTGTATTTTCTGTTACCCATCCACTCGTTGAGATTTCTCTTGAAGAGTGTTAGTGAGGGGCTCTGCCTAATAGGTTCATAGGTTCATAGATTAGTACTAAGCTAACTGCCCTTGCGAGCCATTTTAAGCTTAGCCAATTATCCCTTGTGAGACTCAAACCCTGCACCTTGTGTTTGTAAGGCAAACACCTTAACCATTAAGCCACCAATGTAGTTTGGAATTTTGTTCCAAAGCATGGGGAGTCTCTGTGACAGAAATCTATCCTTCCAGCATGTTCTATTTATTGTTGTGGCAAGGTTTAGCTCACTAGAGCATGTGGCTTGCAGTGACTTGGATTTTTTTAGGTGGAGCATGTCCATCAATTCTGAGTTGGACATGGCTTTGTAAGTCAGGCAGAGATCACCTCTGAGTAAGCGATATGCCGCTGAGTACAGCTGGAATTTTTTCAGTCAGGCTGCATAGGATATATGTTTGAGGCCAGTAATCTTCTTAGTGAGGTAATTTTGTGGTCTTTCAAGCTGTTGGAAGTGTCTTGTGAGGTACATCCCAAATGGGGCATTGTACTCTATGATGGGTCTGATGAGTGACAAGTAGAGGGGCACTATAACCTCTTTATTTCTAGATGCGAACCCTTTAGTGATTAGATAGGCCACATAGAAGGATTTCCTAACTCCTTTGGCAATATGATTTTCAAAGGAGAGATTACTATCTACCTGGGTCCCCAAATCTCTTATTACCTCTTCTGTATTAAGGGAGCTGCCACCTATGTAGTAATTCATGGGTGTTTTGTTTTTCTCAAACGGGATGACTATGCATTTTTTGGCATTTAGCTTGAGGCCATGACTTTGGCACCAGGTGTCCGTCTCAGTAAGGCCCTTTTGGAGGATGTCCATGTCAGCTGGAGAGTCAATTATGGCTCCCAGTTTGCAGTCATTGGCGAACTTGGTTAGCCATAGTCCTGCTGTGTTTTCCTGTACTTCTGAGAAGTATATGCCGAACACTAGGGGTCCCAGGACCGAGCCTTGTGGGAAATCACTTGTGACTGGTTTAAAGTCAGACCTGGAGCCCGCTATTCTTACCGTGTGAGTTCTGCCTGTAAGCCAGATGGCAATCCATTTCGTGATGTTGGGGTTTATGTTCAAGCTGGTGAGTTTTTCTGTAATACCCGAGGGGGGAATGGTGTCAAAAGCCTTGGCGAGGTCAAGGTAGGCTGTGTGAACCGCCTTTCCCTTGTCTATGGCCTTAGTGACTGTCTCAAAGAAGTCAACCAGGTTTAGTAGGCATGATCTGCCCTTAACAAAGCCGAACGGGGTTGGGTCAAGTGTTTGGAGGTTCCCAATGTCTTTGTTAATGAGTTCCATGATGATGCGCTCCATAGCCTTGCAGACCAGGCTAGTCAGGCTTATGGAGCGATAGTTACCAGGGTCAGTTGTGGCCCCCTCCTTCATGGAGAGGTTGTTGTGTGCCATTCTATGGGCATGTAGCCTGTGGAGAGGCTAAGGTTGAACAGCATGTTTAGGTGGGAGGTTAGTTTGTTCTGTAGTTCGTGCAAGACGCAGCCTGAGGCACCATCTGGCCCCATTGACGCTGTGTTTTTAGCTTTTGAAAAGGCTGTTTTCACCTGTGCATCTCTGATTTCCGGGACACTACACTTTTCCGGTATTGTTGTGGGCTCTTTTGGGGGTGAGCGGGGGGGTGAAGTTTACACTGAATCTATCTGCCAGGATGTTGGCAATAACAGTAGGTTCAGTATATTTTGTGCTATTTTGCACTAGTTCAGTGCATATCTGTGAGTTGCCACTTAGATTCTTAACATAGCTAAATAAGGCTTTGTGGTTATCTTTTGAATTCTTGGCTATTTTTCTTTCGAAGTTAGCCTTGGATGATTTCATGAGGGACCTTAGTTTCTTACTGATACTGATCAGGGATGTCTTTTCTTCTTGGGGTTTGTTTTTTTTTTCTGAACTAGTTTCCTCCTTCTATTGTATAGCCTGTTTATGGCAGGGGTCTAACAAACTGGTTTCCTTTTCTTAGAGGAGTGAGTCTTGGTTTTTCTAGGGATGACATGATCCATGCATCCTTGTAGGTGCTCACAGAGTGCATTTGTAAAGGTTTCTGCATCTTGGGCAGCATTATCCTTTAGCGTGGGGGCTGTGAAACTTACCACCTCTATCTTAAGTAAGGTGAAGTTTGCTTTAGAAAAGTTTTTTACTGTGGTTTCCTTAGTTGGGGGTGGTGGTGGGGTGTGGACATCCAGAGTGATTAGTTTATGGTCTGATCTAACCAGTGACGGGTTGACCTCCGGTGTGGAACACCTGTCATAGGTTCATAGGTTCATAGGTTCATACTAGGCTATCTGCCCTAGGGCAATTATAAGCCTAGCCAGAATGTGTTTGGCTTTCGCCACCCATTTTAAATTTATTTTGCTATGCCCTTTTTCGAGGTTAGTATACTGTGCCTCTATCTAACAATGACACAGAAGTGATACCCGGGGTAAACCTACGATCACCCATCCACTCATCAAGATTCCTCTTGAAGAGAGTCAATGAGGGACTCTGCCTAACCTGGACTGGGATTTTATTCCAGAGTGAAGGGAGCCTCTGGGTTATGAATCTGTCCCTCCAGCATGTCCTATTTATTTCAGTGCTGAGGTTCAAGTCTCGAGCGTAGCTCGATGGGATTTGGATTTTCTGAGGTGCAGCATGTCCATTAATTCCGGGTTGGACATGGCTTTATACGTCAGGCACAGATCACCTCTGAACAGGCGGTATGCCACTGAGTAGAGCTGGAGTTTCTTTAACCGGGCAGCATATGGCATCTGTTTGAGCCCTTTGATCCTCTTGGTGAGGTACTTTTGGGGTCTTTCCAGTTGCTGCAGATGTCTGGTAAGGTACATCCCAAAGGGCATTGTACTCAATTATGGGCCTGATGAGGGATGAGTAAAGAGGCACGATGACCTCCCTGATCTAGATGTGAATCCCTTCATGATTAGGTGGGCTATATAAAATGTTTTTCTAACCACTTTGGCCACGTGGTTGTCAAATGAAAGATTGCTATCAACTTGGGTCCCCAGGTCCCTAATTACTTCTTCTGTACTTAATGGATTACCACCTATGTGGTAATTTGTGGGCACTTTGTTTTGCCAAAGGGATGACTATACACTTTTGGCATTTAGCTTGAGGCCATGGCTCTGGCATCAGTTGTCTGTTTCTATGAGGCCCTTTTGGAGGATGCTTGTGTCAGCTGGAGAGTCGATTATGGCATCCAGTTTGCAGTCATCTGCGAACTTGGTCAGCCACAGTCCTTCCGTGTTGGCCTGTACCTCCGAGAAATATATACCGAACAAGAGAGGTCCCAGGACTGAGCCTTGTGGGACACCACTTGTAACTGGTTTGGAGTCTGACATGGCTCCAGCAATTCTAACCATGTGGGTTCTGTCCTTGAGCCAGTTTGCAATCCATCTAGTGACATAGGGGTTTATATTTAAGCTGGTGAGCTTATCTATAATGCCCGAGTGGGGTATTGTATCGAAGGCTTTTGCGAGGTCCAGGTAGGCTGTGTGGACCACCTTCCCCTCGTCAATGGCCTTGGTGACTGTTTCAAAGAAATCAACCAGGTTTAAGAGGCAGGATCTGCCCTTAACAAAGCTGAACTGGGTAGGATCCAGTGCCTGTAGGTCCCCAATATCTTTATTTATGAGGTCCATGATGATCCTTTCCATAGCTTTGCAGACCAAGCTAGTCAGGCTTATGGGGCGATAGTTTCCAGGATCCATTGAGGCACCACCTTTATGGAGAGGGACCACTGTTGCTGTACGCCACTCTTTGGGCACATATCCTGTAGTAAGGCTGAGATTGAACAGTAGTTTTATGTTTGGGTTTAGCTCTTCTTGGAGTTCATGTAGGACGCAGCCCGGGACACCATCTGGTCCCATTGATGCTGTGTTTTTTGCTTTGGAGAGGGCGGCTCTTACCTGAGCATCTGAGATGTCAGGGGGACAGCACTCTGCTGGGATAGATATTTGCCCTTTTGGTGGGGAGGGGTGGGGGGAGTTTGTGCTGAACCTGTCAGCTAGGATGTTGGCAATGTCTGTGGGTTCGGTGTATTTTTTGTCATTTTGGACTAATTCTGAGCATATCTGGGAATTCCCACCCAGGTTCCTAACATAACTAAAGAAAGCCTTGTGATTATCCTTAGTGTCCTGTGCAATCTATCTCTCGAAGCTGGCCTTAGACAATTTTATGTGTGCCCGTAGTTTTTTGGTAATACTGATCAGTGATGCCTTCCCTTTTTGGGATTTTGCTCTATCATTTAGTAGCTTCCTCCTTCTATTGTATAGTTTGTTTATGGCTGGGGTCCACCAGACAGGACGACTGCCTTTGGAGGATTGGGTCTTGGTTTTATTTGGGATCACATGATCCATGCATTCCTGAAGGTGTTCATAGAATGCGTTTATAAAGGATTCTGCGGTCTGGGCTGTATTTTCCACAGGCCCGGGGGCTTTGAAGGATTCCACCTCAGTTTTGAGGAGTGTGAAATTTGCTTTAGGGAAGTTTTTCACTGTGGTTTTCTGGGCAGGGGGTGGGGTCGGGATGTGAATATCCAGTGAGATTAGTTTATGGTCTGATCTTACCAGTGAGGGATACACTTCTGGTCTGGAGCATAGAGTCCCCATGTTGGTGATGATCAGGTCCAGTATGTTTTCCCCTCTTGTGGGAGTGGTAACAAGTTGTTCCATAGCATTTGAGTTTATAAATTCTAGGAACCTTTGGGCTAGGGTGTTGGAGCTAGAGTAATGCTCCCAGTCTATGTTTGGGTAGTTGAAGTTTCCCAATATAATGGTGTTTGGAGAGACCTTCATATTTTCCAGTGTTCTCAGGAAGGCCGAGTGGGGTTCCTGGGTTTGGGAGGGTGGTCTGCAGCAGGCTTTAAACTGGAAGGCAGTTTTACCCACTGTTAGTTGCACATGGATAGTCTCTGATGCTTCGTGCTTTGCCACCAACCTGGAGGTGTGGGTATCTTTGATGAATATCGATACTCCCCCTCCTTTTGTGGTTTGGTCCAAGTTTTGGGGCCAAAAAGCATGGTATGAGGTATAACCTGGTAGTGCTGGGGTGCTGGGGTGCTGTCGCTTATGTTGGTGATGACCAGGTCCAATATGTTTTCACCTCTGGTAGGGGAGTTTACCAGTTGATCCAGGGAATTTGACTTGATGAATTCCAAGAAGTGCTGGGCCTGGGAGTTTTTACTCGAATAGTTTTCCCAGTTAATGGTAGGGTAATTGAAATCACCCAATATCAGGGTGTTTGGTAGAACCTTCATGTTTTCCAGTGTCTCCAGAAAGGTGGAGTGATAGTCCTGGGTCATGGAGGGTGATCTGTAGCAGGCCACAATTTGCATTGCAGATTTGTCTGATGTTAGTTGCACATGGATGATCTCAGAGGTATCATGCTGCACCACTAACCTGGAGGTGTAGGTATCCTTGATTAATATGGATACACCCCCTCCTTTTGTGTTTCGGTCCATGTTCTGTGGCAGAAACATGTGGTATGAGTTGTAGCCTGGTAGTGCTGGGGTGCTCTCTGGAGCCTTGAACCAGGTTTCAGTTACTGCACAGCTGTTGACATTCTCCATACTGAGGAGTGCTTTGAGCGGTTGCATTTTGAGATTTAAACTCCCGGCATTGAGTAGCATAACCCTCAGTTTTTTGTTAATTGTGCTGTTTATGGAGATGGGTTTGACTTTTGAGCCTTGTCTAAAAGAGGCACTGTATGGAAGCAGCAAGAGCCTTGTCTAGTATTCGAAAGCCTAGTGTTGATAGGTGCAAGTCATCTCTTGCGAAGCAATGTGGCGCTTCGAGCATGTCGTCCCAGGCTGACGAACATTGGATCCCCTTTGAATGACACCAGAAGTTTAGCCAATTGTTGAAATTGATCATTTTTTCTTTATACTGAGGTATCATTTTTGGTGAGGGCAGGATGCTCCTCAGGGTCAGGGTCATACCAGCCTGGACTACATGCTCAGAGAGCTCTTCCATGTCTCTTTTCATGTAGTCCAGGGAGGTACGTCTCAGGTCATTCACACCAGCATGAGCAATGACAGAGTCATATTTGTACTTGTTCTGGAGTGACCTGAGTGCTTGTGTTATATGGCGGATTCTGGCTCCCGACAGGCAATTAACAGTAACCTTCTGCTTGTCCAGCCTAGTGAGTGGGACGTCAGTGTGCCTGACTGTAGAGTCACCTATTACTAGTGTGTTAGGTATGTTATTTCGCCTTAAGGGCTGTGATTGTGCGGCACACTGATTTTGTGTTTTATGTGTTGTCTGGTTTGTGACTGGAGGTGCAGGTTGTCTGGGTGTCTGCTTTGGAGATCTCTGATGCTTTTGCAGGTTTTTATTTAGAGCCCCCAAGTATGATTTTGTGTATTTATGTGTATTTTTTGCCAGTGCTGTAGTAGGTCTATGTGTGGCTGGAGGTGTGGTGCAAGTGTTAACCTTCTCCTCTTGACTGTCTGTTCCAGTCTTGGGTGAAGACAGCTTAGCCTCCAGTTTGGCTGTATAATTGCATCTCTTGCATATGTTAGTGTTTTGTGGTAGGAGGAGAGGGTTGTCTGTGTACATGAGGCAGTTGTAACATTGCCTCAGGATACCCAGATTCACCAGCTTGACTCAAGAGTACACCTGAAATTGTCCTTTGGTCATGTCTGAATAGTAGGATGAGCTGCTTAGTCACTTGGTTGGTGAAGGGTGAATAAAGAGCCTTGCCCTGCTGGGCAATCAAGTGTCAGGGTATATTAGTGCTTGCTATTAGGTCTGAGCAAGTGCTGGGCTGTAGAATGCTTTTTGAGTGCTTAAGTTGAGAGTTAGACTAGTTTCAAGGGAAAAACTGAAGAGGAGACTTAGTGGAGCCGGGAATAATTTAACCATAGCTAACCGGCGCTGCACAGAGCGCACAACTGTGCAAACATGGTTTTTATATTAGGGAAATGAAAGAGATAGAAATTAGCCCAAAATGGCCAATAAACTACTAACTTCTGGGCAGGAACCACTCCTCCAGGGACAGATAGGCTGCTCAAAGCTCCCCTCTCTCACAGGTGAACAGAGAAACTTCCTTCTATCCAAGTAAGGTATGGGCAACTCAGAAACTAGTATCACAGCTCTGAATTCAGCACTAGCCTGAAAACTGGACTATACTAGCTTAGAAAGGCGGGAAAGAAGGAATTTTTTTTTTCTTTCTTTTTTTTTTTTTTTTTTAAAAGATAAGGCAAAAACAGTAAAAAATACACTTAAAACAGATTTAAATGATCAGAAAAGGCTATCACACTTTAGTGTGTAGCCCACAACAGTTAAACAAATTATTTAAACAAAGATGACTTTTTAAAAGTGCAGGCAGTCAAATAAGTACAATATGTGAAAAAAACAAGCTTTTAAATCACAATAAATGCTGGAAAATCTGCAAAGCCACAATTACAACAGTAAACAGCAAGGCCAGTCAACTCATTTCTTTCACAAACACTCCCATTACCTAACCAAAGTAGCTGCTTTTTACCGTCAGGATTAAGTAAGCAATAATGTCCAACAGGGTGTGTGCTAATGTGTAATTAATGCCCACCAAAGGGTGTTATGAGACCCAACACCACAGGCGGAGAATCTCTACACCCCTGGAAGGACAATAATTACACATTAATACATACTCCGGTGGGCATTATTGTGCTTAGCGAATAGGCCGTCTGTAAAATTGTTGTTATTCCTATTTTTTTTAAGTACTCTATTATTTTTTTTATATATTTTTGATGTAAAATAGCTCCTCCATTTAATTACAGATGTAAAAACTTCGTAACTAGCAATAGTAACGTTACCCTAGCTCATACCCATCTTCTCTCTACCTTACTGTATGCTTCTCCTGTCCTAATTAATCTAAACTAGAGTGATTAAAACAAGCTGTCAGTATGCAACAACAGAATAGCAAAATGCACCACAAACTCCTCCTACCGCACCCACCACTAAACAGCTTTCCTGGCTTGAACTCCCTAACACCTTAGCTCTAAACCAACTTCTTCTAGCTCACCAAATACTGTACCAACCTGACAAAACTCCAGACTTACAAGACCTGATCATCCTCTACTCCAATAAACGAGAACTTAGATCCACTATCAAGGCACTAATCGCAATCTCCAAAAGCCATTAGAGCTCTAGTGACTCCCTGTATTCTAGCAGCATTGCCTAGACTTGCAACTCCCTACCACTACAAATCAGGGTACAACCTAATAAAACCATCTTCAAAAAACAGCTTATTTCCCACCTAAACAACTCTTGTACATGCAACTGCGTAGCACCTGGCTGACATATTCTAACTCCTTTCCCTTACCCACTATCCAATCTCCTGTTTAAATCTCCCACAGATGCACTATATATTATCACACATTACTTGTAACTGCGGTGGTGGTGCTGCGGTAGCGTTGTCACCTCACAGTAAGACGTCCTGTTCGATTCTCAGCTAGAGCATCTTCTGTGTGGAGACATGCATGAATGGGCGTACCTTCATTGAAGGTTGTGTGTCAGGGCCGGCAACTCGGCACATAAAAATCTACTGCCAATCATTAGCGGACCGGAGTTCCGCTGTGGCGACCTCTAACTGGGAAAAGCCGAAAGACACAACAACAACAATAACTTGTAACTGCCTAGCACCTGGCTGACATATTCTAACTCTTTTCCCCTACCCACTATCCAACCTCTTTAAAACTCCCACAATGCACTATATATTATCACACATTACTTGTAACTGCCTAGCACCTGGCTGACATATTCTAACTCTTTTCCCCTACCCACTATCCAACCTCTTTAAAACTCCCACAATGCACTATATATTATCACACATTACTTGTAACTGCCTAGCACCTGGCTGACATATTCTAACTCCTTTCCCTTACCCAGTATCCAACCTCTTTAAAACTCCCACAGATGCACTTTATATTATCACACATTACTTACCAGCTCACTGCTGCCTACTCCCCACTGTGTCCTATCTATACCCACTAACTCTCCCCTAGACTAAGTCGAAAACTTTCCCTTAAAATGTCAATGAACCTGATATGAACGTGTCTATATTCTCCTCCTTTGACAAACTGACTAGTACTTTTAGTCTTTTCCTTCTTCTCTTATCTTCATTACATCTTCAAGATTATCTGGCTAGTATTTTTTTTAGTTTTTCCTTTCTTGTCTTATCTTCAGTCCATCTTCAAGATTATCTCTATTAAACATACTTTATGAACAACAATCATATATGTTACTACCTGCTATACTTTTAATTGTACGTCTAAACCACTATGCTTATGTAAATATCTTATGCAATCATATGTTATTATCTGCTATATTTTATAACTGCATGTGTAAACCCCAATGCGCGTGTAAATATTTTATGTATAGTATGTTAGCAATTGTTATGGAGCTTTTCTCCCCGGACCTCCGCTGAAAACGGACAGCTCTGTCCAGTCAGACCTCCCCGGTAAACAAATGTAAAATAAATAAATAAAACAAAATATTTATTTATTTATTTTACATTTGTTAACTGGGAAAGTCCAACTGGATACATATCCATTTTCAGTGGAGGCCCGGGGAGAAAAGTTCCAGAAATACAAGAATAATTTAACAAATACAGTTAAAAATATAATACCAACAGTTCAGATAACAATTAATACACAGAAAGATTGCAGGAGATAATAAGCTGAGAGAAAATTAGGCAGTATGTTTCAAACTTTCTGTAATATATGTTAATGGTGTTGGAGGAAGCATTTTACATCAAAAATATATAAAAAAATAATATAGTACTTAAAAAAATAAGTAAAACAATTTTACAGAGCGCCCATTATCTCTCTCTCTCTCTCTCGCTCTCTCTCTCTCTTTCTCTCTCTCTCTCTCTCTCTCTCTCTCTCTCTCATACACAGTCTCTTCTGCATTCACACACATCAAACATATACACACACATTCTCCTCTGGTTTCATACTCAAATTCATTCATACAAGCATAACTCTCAAGCTATTAGCACATAAAATCTGGACAAAGCCAAAATAATGGGGGACAAAGCCCCCAAAACAGGGACAAACTTTAAATATTGCTCTTGTAAACCTAGAAAATTGCTAGAATAAAAAGTATTGTATTATAATGCATTTTTTGAAGAATATATAGCCTGAAACTCAAATGCCTGTTATTAGTTAATTCACTCCTCACTGATTTGCCACAAAACTTCAGAAAACCACAAATTTTATGAAGAACAGACAAAAAATATGAGGCAAAAACCTGGAGATTCTGTGTACCTTATCCACATCTGGGCAACTCAGACCATCTGGCCATCATGCTGCTTCCTGCATCCACATCACTGCTAAAAGGGGCAAACCTACAACCGAACAAGTAAGGATATGACCTGGGGGAGCAGTCTTAGCACTACAAGACTGCTTCGAATGTACAAACTAGGCGGTGTTTAGACAGGCAGCGGTAAAGAACCACCATATTGACCTGGAGGAGTATACAGAATCTATAATGGCCTATATTTCAAAATGTGTTGACGACATAACAGTCATATATTCTTATGGGAGAATGGCTGTATTCTTCTAATGATTTTTTTTAATTGAGGCTTTGTTGCAGTAAAAGATACAATATGAATTAATTTTAGCATGGGATAGCAGCCAAGGTAAATATTGCAAGTTTATTTTCTATGTTAATAGCAACAGCAACTGTACGTCTAATTTAAGGGGAGACTGCCAGTATAGCATTTTTACTAGAGATTGTTTTCTGAAATGGTAATAAAATAGGCCAAAGGCCATTTGAAAAGGAAGCAAACTGCTGTTACAAATTTCTTAAATAATTATTTCCTGTATGACATAAAAAGGATTCTTAGAAACAGTTACTACAGTGGTGAATTAATAAGTTTGGAATTGAAAATAGAAGATGGGATTCATAGACAAGCACTGTGCATGAAGGCATGTAGCTTGTAGTGCAACACAGTTCAAAATTAATCAGTAGGGCTTGCATAGTACCATCTTAAAAAGACAAGGACTGCACGGTAAAATAGATGTGCTGTGTTAAGGGCAAGGTAGTGTTAGGCAGGTCCATTGGATGAATAGCACTACATAGAGGTACAAATAAAGATGGACCAGACATCATTACCAAGGCAAGCTAGGATAACACAGTCCGTGTGCTGAGACCATGAAGCAAAGCACAGCACAGCTGCCAGCTGCAGTCATCCAGACAGGCAAAGTGCCAACCCAGTTCATCATATAAATGGGGAGGAAATGGGGAGACGTGACAGTAAAACAAAAGTCTGAAACCATTCAATACAAAATATAGCCATACATTTTCAACTTTTATTACCAAAACGTTTTGGTAATAACATTTTGAAGCCACTGCATTTACTTTGTGTTGTGTGGTTTCAGACTTTTGCTTCATTTGCTTTAACCAGTACTAGGCTGCTTTGACACAGAGGAAAATAAGAAAGAGAAGAGCAGCAAACAGAGGAAAACATGCAAGGGTGACCATTGGGTTTGACAAGAGAGGGGCCTGGAAGGGCTTTGTGTGTGTGTGTGTGTGTGTGTGTGTGTGTGTGTGTGTGTGTGTGTGTGTGTGTGTGTGTGTGTGTGTGTGTATGTATATATATATATATATATATATATATATGTGTGTGTGTGTGTGTGTGTGTGTGTGTGTGTGTGTGTGTGTGTGTGAGAGAGAGAGAGAGAGAGAGAGAGAGAGTACTATGCACTCAGTCATGAGAGACTTGGGCACACAAGCTGACAGCAATCTTACCTTTGATCACCAGGTTTCCACAGCAGTAAGAAGGGCATTCCATATTGCTCACCTCATTAGTAAAGGCATTGCCTCCAGAAAAAAAAGTTCTAAACTCCCTGTACCCTTCCCTCATCAGGCCAGTTACTGAGTACACTGCCCCTTTTTACACTGTACCTTTCCAAGCACCTGCAGCAATTGGAGAAACCATAAAGGTTCCTCACAAGGAAAATTCAAGGTCTTCAGCATCTGTCCTATGTGGCTCATCTGAAATCACTGTCACTTTATTCTGTTTCATACAGACTACTCAGAGCCAATCTCTGACCTTGCTTTATTGGAAATGCTGCATATCCACAAGACAAATGATAGCTGGTTACTCACTCTGGAGACCTTAACCAGGTATGTGACATTAACAGAACTTGCTGAAGGAACAGATTTGTCTCCCAGAGGTTACCACACCTTTAGAACTGACTCCTACTTCATGTCAAAACAGAGTACCTCATTGGCCCTCTTCAAACACAATTCAGATGATTGTATGAGTAACCACAAAGCATTCTATAGCTATGTCAAGAATCTCAAAGGCAACACCGAGATCTGCTCTGAGTTACAGCAGAACAACACGAAAATTACAGAACCAACTGATATTGCCAACATCCTGGCAGACAGGTTCAGTGCTAACTTTACCCCCATCTCACCCCCTAAAGGGCCCATATCTCTACAGGATGAAATCAGAGTCCCTATAATCACAACTCTGCAGGTAAAAGCTGCACTCTCTACAGCCAAACACAGCATCCATGGGAACGGACAACATCCCAGGCTGCGTTTTACACAAACTTCAGAACGAACTGGCTCCCCACCTAAGCACCATGTTCAATCATAGCCTCACATCAGGCTTTGTGCCCACTGAATGGTGCACAGCAACAGTTATCTCACTCCATAAAGGGGAGCCACCACTGATCCCAGGAACTATCGCCCTATTAGCCTGATGAGCTTGGTCTGCAAGGCCATGAAACGTATCATCATGGAGCTCAAACAAATTCATTGGTAACCTTCAAATTCTGGACCCCACCCAGTTCGGGTTTGTGAAAGGCATATCATGCCTCCTGAACTGATCAACTTCTTTGAGGCAGTCACCAAAGCAGTAGATGAGGGTAAGGTGGTTCACACAGCCTATCTTGATCTAGCCAAGGCTTTCAACACCATCCCCCATTCTGGAATTATAGCTAAACTCACTAAGCTAGGCATAAATCCCTACATCACAAGATGGGTTGCCAACTGGTTCACTGACAGAACCCACAGTGTAAAAGCTGCAGACTCCAAATCTGACTTCAAACCAGTGACAAGTGGAGTACCAGAGGATTCAGTCCTGGGACCTCTCCTGTTTGGTATCTACTTCTCTATAGTACAGGCTAACACAGAAGGCCTCTGGCTAATGAAATTCACAAATAACTGCAAACTAAGAGCCATAGTCGAGTCCCCAAATGATGTTGACATCCTACAGAAGGGCCTCACTGAGACAGATGCCTGGTGTCAGAGCCATGGCCTCAAACTCAATGCCAAAAAGTGCATTGTCATCCCCTTTGGTAAAAACTCTGTACCCATGAACTACCACATAGGCAGCAGTCTAATTAACACCTAATGTGTGATAAGAGACCTTGGGACCCAGGAGGACAGTAGTCTCTCCAATCACATCACCACAGTAGTCAGGAAGTCCTTCTACATGGCACACCTCATCACAAAAGGGTTCTCATCCAGGAAAAAAAAGGTCATTGTTCCCCTCTACTCGACACTCATTAGACCCATTGTAGAGTACAACACCCCTTTTGGAATGTAACATACAAGACATCTGCAGCAGCTGGAAAGATCACAGAAGTACCTCACAAAGAGGATTACTGGCTTCAAACAGAAGCCCTATACTGACCATCTCAAAAAACTCCATCTTTACTCCGTAGCATATCGTCTACTCCGAGGTGATCTCTGCCTAACATATAAAGCTATGTCAAACCCAGAGCTGTTGGACATGCTACACCTAAAGAAATCCCAATCCCTCCATTCTACATGCTCTAGGGACCTAAACCTTGTCACCACAATAAACAGGACATGCTGGAGGGATAGATTCCTGTCCCAGAGACTTCCCATACTCTGGAGCAAGCTACCCATCTATGTCAAGCAAAGTTCCTCACTAGCACTCTTCAAGAAGAATCTTGATGAGTGGATGGGAAATAGGAAATACACCCCAGAGATCACTTATGTGGCTCTGCTTGACAGTGGCACAGGAAAATAACTTTCTTGGGTAGCGTAAGCCAGGGAGCCTTGTTGGCTAGGCTTACTTAGGCCCTTGGGCCGATAGCCTAGTACCTACCTATGAACCTATGAACGATAAATTTACCCCTGGAGTTCCACCTGTGTCCCTCTTGGACATGGGCATTAGGTGCTGATCATGGAAATAAGGGTAGAACTTGGCTAGGCTTGAAAGGGCCCTAGGGCTATTAGCCTAGTAACTTCCTATGATCCTATGATCCTACGAAAGAGAGAGAGAAAGACCCAATTGCAAGATATAGAGAAGAAGAACAGAAGGGTAAGGAAATGGTTGTGATGAGACAGATTGAAAAGGGAAGGTAGCAGGAGATGACAAATATTAGATGCAGTCATAGGCACACACAATAGGTGGAGATGAGAGTGGATGGACACAGACAGAGAGACAGACAGAGGGAGACAGCTGGTAATAATGAGGATTACACAATGAGCAAAGTAGTAGCATGGCTTGGAGGGGTGAAGGGGGCAACTGCCCTGGTTGTAAAGTGTTTGGGGTATGACCAATCAACCACGATCACCTTTAATACATACCAGTTTGTAAAAGCAGGTATTACATTTGTGGTTAAACCACAGCACTGTAGTACTCCATGTGTGGAATAAACTGTAGCAACTACTTGCTACATTGTAGCAAGCAATTTGCTACAATTTAAAGTAAAAAAATATATATTTTTAACTAAAACCTGTGTGCTGTAGAGCTCCAGGCAGGGTATGAACTATAGAAATAGCATGCTACATCTGTAACAAGCAGTTTGCTACCATTTGAAAGACAAAATATTTGTTTCTTTTCTTTTTTAACTAAAACCTGTGAGCCATACTGTTCTGTGCAGGGTATAAACTGTAACAACCTGCTTACTACATTTGTAGCAAGCTATTTACTATTTTTAAATTTTAATTAAAATGAGAGGATGTAGGAATCAGGCAGAACACAGAAAAGGGATCTGATTGGCTGGGGCAGGAGAGAGGTGAGGCAAGTCATGTGTCTGGCCACCTTACTGTTGCCAGTAGAAAGGGTGGACTTTTTCATTTGCTCTTTACTTGAAGAGCTGAGAGGTGGGGCATAGAGTGGGTACTGTCTGCAGGAAATCAGCCAATTGTTATCCTGCAGTTTTGCAGAAGCCTTTCTATTTGCTCCTCACTTGAAGAGCTGGTGAGTGGGACACTATTTTGTGGTACCAGCACAGGATGCTGATTGAGCCAGCTACATTTCTGGAGCAAAAATATGAGAAAACACACAAAAGGTAGTGGAACACCTGGTTGGGATTCAGCAGGGCCATAAAGTGGTGTCATCCCAGCTCAGAGGGTAAAACACTTGGCTATCAGTCACCTCAGTGTCTGATGTCATTGGCAAGATATACCTGCCCAGGTAGCTCAATGGTTGGTGCTTGCCAGTCATGTACCTCAAAAAAAATACCAAAAGGAAAAAGGAGATACACGATACTGAGTCAGCCATACAGTTATCAGTGCATCTCAGTGGACATCAGCCTCTGCAACAGATGATGGTAAACCCTCCTGGGCCACTACTGACAAGTGGCCATAGAGGCCACCAGTGATCCCTCCAGGTCATCTTCAGCATGCTGACCTTACCCTGCTGTGAAGCAGACCTATTGACCACTGGTGACCAAACAATAGAGGCATCAACTGGTGCAGGATGAGGTAACTAATGCTGCTGCTGCACAACCTGTACCAAAGCTAGACCTTCCGAAGTATGAGAAAAAGAATGCAAGGCAGCTCAGTCACTTGGTGCATATGCAATGGAAATTTTATAAACCCCACTGCTTGTAGAGTCACTCCTACCCTCTGTGACATCCTGCCATGCTGTGTTCTTTCTCCTCCTTATTGTAAAACAAAGTAAGTACACCTTTTTATATATGTACAGCAGTTAATACAACTGGAATAGAAGAAATGCTTAAATGCATGTACATCTGTCTATTTCTAGTCTTTGCCTGTCACTGCTGAAGTAAGTCAGAGTGGCACCACCACAAGCCTCTGTACTGATGCCAACACTGCTCACTAGAATGGGTGATGACAGTGACATCATTCATCCTCCTGACAAGCTCATGAAGGAGCCATCTTATTTTCCCAGCAGGTGCACAGCAATGTATCTATGTGAGAAGAATAAGAATATCTTGCTCACCGTGGCACAGTTTACTGCAGTCCTGCAATCCACATTGCCCACAAAAGCTATGTCCATTTAGTCCAGTTCACATGAGAAGCAAAATGGTGGCACCATATGCGTGGGCATACATTGAAACATCATGTGGTGTGCAACACAGCTGTGCAATGGGGTAGATGCTACCAAATGTCTGTAGCCCTAAGTTCTGTGATGCTGCAGTTCTGCATATGCTGAGAGCATGTGCATAGTGGTCACACATGCTACTTTATCACTGTTCCAAGCATAGCTAGTACTGATAAGTGTGGATAGTGCTTAGCACTTTGCATTCCTGCAGCAGTTCAGAGGCAGTAGTGTTAACTGGCCTCATTAGCATAGCAATCATGCTAAGAGGCCCTTATTATTAGGATATAAAGCATTGGCTTCATTGTGCATGAGAATTATTAGAGACAAAATCTGTGCAATACAGGACTTCACGTATAACTCTGGTGACATGGAGATGCAGACAGTGAATGAAGAAAAACTTCCTTGTAATGTAACCCAATACTGTCAGTGACACTTGTGGCGGATGCCAGAAACAGTATGATGTATGCCATGAGTGCTGCTAAAGGTATAAAAAAATGTATCAAAAGTTCATTCTTTTACAGGTTCTACTGCTGAAGGGACCAACTCAACAGGACTGACTATGCCTGGAAATAATAAAATAAAAGGAAAATATACCACTGATAAGACAAATACAAGAAACAAAGGGAATGGCTAGTGATTCTGGAGATCAAAACATCGTTTCTGTTCCACATAGCACATTAGCTATACACAACCAATGTTCATCACCAAGTACTCATCAAAAAACACCCTTGATAAAGTTGTAGACGTTAATTTAAGATCACAAAAAAATAAAGAAAAAGCAAAATCAGGATACTACTTTTCTAACTCAGAATGCATCAAAAATAGAAAACATGAGAGAAGACTGCTTGGTGGACTTCTTAATAGCCCACAAGTTGTTGATATTCACAACCAGCCTCAAAAGTCTTCCATGACACTTGATTTTACTACTGACAAGACTTTCCCTCGCCTTAACAACTACTAATACAATTTCAGTATTTCATGATTTAGTGTTTTTCAATCAGAATGCTCCCAGTCTAAATCCATTCAACACTGGAACACTATGCAACAAAAATATACTCAATGCAATATTAATTATTTCTGACTCTGGGTTAAAACCTATTAAAAGGAAATTGTGGGATATTAATGACACAGATCTTACAATTTCTTTATTAGCTGGACTAAAACTAATTGGCTTACCTAAACTGCTGTAAAAACATCTTTCTGGGCACTTAAAATATAACCCTATATTTATTCTGGTGCAGACTATTTGTTATTCACACACTTAAAACCACATGAAAAATGCACTGTTAGAAATATTAGAAATACTTGAATCCCAAAAATCAAAGTTGTCTTAAGAGAAATTATCCAGCTCCAAAATGGAATTCTTATTGTTAATCTAAAGGTATGTTGTCAAACAACTGGCTAAAACAACCATGTAGTGACTAGAATATTAATCTTTTAAAATACTGGGATGACTTTCTGAAGAGCATCATATGTTTGTTGATAACGTTACATCTTAGTGATTACAGTTCTGAATTTGTTTACTGTAAGATATCACATTTTTTTTGGATTTTTTGACTGTCCTCAAACACTAGAAAATATGTTTTTGTTAACAGAAGATCTAATAGTTCTTTAAAACTTTTTATTGTAATGCTTGAAGATTGACAAGCAAATACCTTGACCTCTTCTATATCCTAGATTATGAGAATGTTGACATTGCTATAATTATAGAGGTTTGGAATTCAGAAAATCTTTTTTTTTCTGGATATAACAAAATTGAGTGTCTAAGGCAGAGGAAGAATGGAGGGGATGGTTCTAGTAGTACTGCTATCTAATCAAATAACTTAAAACATTGTTTCCATAAGTTTATATTTGGTGTCTGTAGTAGTTGATATCCAGGGGCAGTTAATCTCAGAAACCATCAGACTTATCTTTTCATACAGGAAACCATACATGGACAATACTAAGTGCCAGGATTTCAATGATTCCCTGGATTTTATTGTGCAGCAAAAGAACATGATTTTAATTTGGATTTCAATTATCCAGAAATCAGTTGGACACCATGTTTTTCAAATTTACGACACAAACAAGATGTCCTTTACTTTGTTATGAATAATAATTTGACTCAGTAAATTCATAAATCTGCATAGGGTGGCCACGGTGGTGCAGCGGTTAGCGTTGCCACCTCACAGCAAGAGGTTCTCCGGTTCGATCCCCGGCTGGGGTGCCTTCTGTGCGGAGTCTGCATGTCCTCCCTGTGGTCACGTGGGTTTCTTCCGGGTTCTCTGGTTTCCTCCCACATCCCAAAGGCATGCTGTAGGTGGATTGGACACTCTAAATTGGCCCTAGGTGTGAGTGTGTGCGTGTGTGTGCCTTCTGTGGAAGGTTGTGTGCCGGTCTGGCAACTCAACACCATAAAACTCCACTGCCAATCATGAGTGGACAGGTGATCCACTGTGGTGACCCCTAACCGGGAAAAGCCGAAAGAAGAGGAAGAAAATCATAAATCTGCATGGGACAATAATGGTTTTCCTGTAGATCTTAAAACTGTGAACACAAAATTTCGGATGAACATGTTAACCTAGCTTTGGGTAATTCAGACCATGACTCTTGTCACTTAAAATTTCCATTACTAAAAGATTACTACCTCATGTTGCTAAAAGGTATAACTCCAAAACTATTGATTGCACTGGTTTATGTGATTGTATTAATAGGCCCTACTGGTTCACTAATTTATCGATCAGGAAGGATGCTGGCCATTGAGAGTCAGAGAACATTTTAAGGAAGAGATTTCTCATTCTTGACATAACAGAAAACAAATGAATATGCCATTTTGGTGGGACACCATTCTACATAAATTATAGAAGAAAAAAAGCTTTACAAAAATACAAAAGCAACCCATCTTCTAGAAAGAATGATAAGGTAAATTGATTAAACAAGAAGTTTTCTGTATTACTAAGACATAAAAATACACCTTTGAAGTTAAAATATCCTCTTTCATCTCAAGCAAGAAATATTTTTAAAGATGTTAATAATTCTTCAAATAAACCTTATTTAAATACATATTTATCTTCTAAAGGTAAAAATTTACCAGTCCTAAAAAAATGGCTGATGAGATTAATCCCTATTGTTCATATACTATATGTGTTAACTGTGATAGCTCACACACTCAATCCAGATTGTTACCTAGTCATAACATTCACTGTCAACTATAGACCTATCATTCTCACTTCAGTTATTACAAATTCTGTGAAAATTGCATACTCCAACTAATGTCAAACCATTTATACTATGATAGTTTGACTGACATATCAATATAGATTTAATAAGGGCAGATGGACTTTAACAAACTTAATCAAATTCTACGACCAAATTAGCTTAGCTATTGACCGAGGCTCATCTGTTAGTGTTGTTTTCATAGACTTTGCTAAAGCTTTTGACTCACTTTCTCATCCATGGCAGGTTATGACTACATGATTACAACCCCTAGCTAATCATTTGGGTAAACATCTGGTTTACTGGCAGAATGCAGCGTGTTTCAGTACTGGCCCCTTATTCTAGTTACGTGCAAGTCAAGACTTCCTCAAGACTTGGTCTTCAGATGACATTTTTTGATCTAGTTCTTTCAATGTATCATACAAATAGACACTGCTGTATTATCAAATACCTAGGAGACTGAAAAATATTTTAAAATAATATTTCACAAGGGATTTGGAGTTTCTAAGTGAGTTTTGTAACTTGGCAGGAAAGACAGGCTTCAGATTTAGCCCTAACAAATGTCAAATAATGTATTTCAGTCTACCTAGTGTTCAAGATAACACATTATTTGATGGGAAACCCTTACTGAAGCATGTATTTATAAAGACCTGTGTATTCTAATTGCTATAAACTTATCAGTTACCAATCATGTTAACTCTATTTGAAGCTCTTAAAATCATGGGTTTAATCTTAAAATCAATATCTCTCTGAGACCTAAATAATATATTACTTTTCTGTATATACATGCCCGATTTTGGAATATAACAACAATTTGTACATGTATTTTAGGGAAAACTTAAAGAACATGGAATCAGTATAGTGTAAGTATACTAATAAAATCCATCTGTGAGAAATCTAAGCTATAGTGATAGCTGTAAGAAACTGAAATTATTTTCTATTTACTACTGTTACATGAGAGGTAAAGAAATAATTTCATATAACATTTCTAATGATGACTTCCTACAATCTATTTTCAACATTCCTTATCTTCTAATTTAAGATCACACAGACATGATAACATAAATGTCAACATGCCATATTGTCATTAGAACATGTAGAGCAGATACGTAACAATTGATATTTTAGTATTTGGAATAAATTATCTGTCAATATTAGACTATCACCTACTATTTCCTCGTTTAAGACCAAACTTGATACTTTGATGGGGAATGATGTATGTAATACACCTTTAATGAATCAGTGTTCTTCAACAGCTTCCAGGCTTTGACACTGCTAGAAGAAACCATGAGAAACTTGTTGACACTTATTTTCCATTTGAGTTTTCTAAGTTATAAGATGTATCTCATCATATTCCAATACATTCAGATTTCAAATGTTTCTTAAAGTTTTCTGTGTCTAGAGCACATTATCAGTTCTCTGCATTACCTTTTGG
>NC_056727.1:655112138-655142138 GCF_019279795.1 Protopterus annectens
ATCTCAAAGTGTGTGTGTGTGTGTGTGTGTGTGTGTGTGTGTGTGTGTGTGTGTGTGTGTGTGTGTGTGTGTGTGTCAAATTATTTGTTGTAATCTGGACTGGCTAACACAGGGAGTCCTCCAAAATCTTTCTTAAGCTCCTGGAATGCCTGCTCACATGCTGGGGTCCATACTACCTTATCTGGCCTGTTCTTCCTTGTCAGTCTGTGAGGGTAGCAGTTATGGAATGCCTGCTCACATGCTGGGGACAAACTTTCTGTAGTACCCTGCTGTCCCAAAGAATGCCCTCACCTGCTTTTTGGTAACAGGTGCAGGCCATGCCTGAATGGCTTCTACTTTGGCAGGTTCAGGCCTGATCTTACCACTCCCCACTCTATGTCCTAGTTAGGAGACCTCTGCCATACCCATCTGACATTTGCTGGGCTTAATGGTCAACCCTGCCCTCTGTAGTCTGCCCAGCACCTCCCTCACATACTGAAGGTGCTCTGGCCAGGAATGGCTGTAGATGGCAATATCATCCAGGTAAGCAAGGGCAAACCCTCCTGTGCCTGCTAGGATATGATCTACCAGCCTCTGGAAAGTTGCTAGGGCATGTTTCATCCCAAAGGGCATCTTTGTGAACTCATACAAGCCAAACGTAGTCACAAAGGCTGACTTCTCTTTAGCACTGGGAGTCAAGGGCACCTGCCAGTAACCCTTGGTAAGATCAATGGTTGTAAGATACTTAGCCCCACCTAGCTGCTCTAGGGCCTCATCTGTCCTAGGCATAGGGTGATCATCTGACTCTGTGTGACAATTTAATTTCCTGTAGTCCACACAGAACCTGATGCTGCCATCCTCTTTTGGCACCAGCACCACTGGGGAGGCCCAGGGATTGTTGGACTTTTGAATCACCCCTATTTCCAACATCTCCTGTATCTCCTCCCTCACAGTCTGTTTGACTCTCTCAGGCACCCTATAAGGGGCCTGCCTAATAGCCCTTTGGGGTCCTGTATCCACCTGGTGCTGCACCAGGTGGGTGCACCCTGGTTTTTTAGTGAACATTTCCCCAAACTCCCGTAACACTGCTCATATTTCTCGAACTTGGGTAGGAGATAGCTGCTGGGACATTGCTACCCCTTCCACAGAGGTGTCAGTCCGAGCTTCATTGAGAAGATCAGTCACCAGATCTCCCTCAGACTTCTCCAGCAATCCACTGCAAATGCTCAGCACAAGGGCCTCCATATCATGGTAAGGTTTCCTCATGTTAACATGGCACAATTTGTGCCCCTGCCTCCTGCCTAGCAGTTCCACCATGTAGTTAACATCACTTACCTTTCTTACCACCTTGTAGGGTCCTTCCCAAGCTGCTTGCAGCTTGCTGTGTCTGACAGGAATGAGAACCATTACCTGCTGCCCCACAGCATACTCTCTAGCTTGAGCATTCCTGTCATACCACATCTTCTTCTGTTGTTGGGCTTCTGCCAGGTTCTCCTGGGCCAAGCCCATGAGTTCCCTGAGCCTTGTCCTGAGGTTTAGGACATATGCCACAACAGACTCCTTATGAGGTTCACACTCACCTTCCCACTCTTCTCAAATTAAATCTAGAGGTCTCCTCACTCTATGCCCATACAGCAACTCAAAGGGTGAAAAACCTGTGGATTCCTGGGGAACCTCTCTGTAAGCAAACAAGAGATGGGGCAAATATTTGTCCCACTCCCTCTTAAACTCATCTGCAAATGCCCGTAGCATGGACTTGATCGTAGAGTTTAACCTCTCTACCATTAGTCTGGGGATGGTAGGGGTGGTCCTTATGTGCTTCACCCCACAGTATTTCCACAAACAAAACAGTAGGTCTGGCATGAAATTGGTACCTGTCAGTCAGTATTTCTTTTGGGAAACCTGCCCTGCTGAAAACCTCTAACAAAGCATTTGCCACCTTTTCTGCCTCAATGGAGGACAGAGCCACTGCCTCAGGGTATCATGTAGCATAATCCACTACCACTAGGATATACTTTTCCCTGTGGAACTTGGGGAACTCAGAGTCCCCACAATATCCATAGCTACCCTTTGAAATAGCTCCTCAATCACACGCAAAGGCATCAAAGGAGCTCTCTCCTTGTCTCCTGCCTTGCCTACCTTTTGGCACTACTCACAGGTCCTACAGTAACCTGTTACATATCTGGAAATTCCAGGCAAATAGAAGTTCTGCATAATACATCACTTTGTACATTTTATGCTCATATGACCTGCAAAGGGAATATCATGGGCTATGGCTAGAAGTGCCAGATGGTAGGCTCTAGGCAATACCAACTGCTGTATTCTCTCACCTTCTAGCCCTCCCTCAGGGGTCTACTCTTTATACAGTAACACTTTGTCCCAGTATATAGATTCCCCCTTCCCTTGAGAATCAGATGCCTCCTTAGATACTTGCCTCATGCCTTGCAGTGTAGGGTCTGAGAGCTGAGCCTGTCTCAACTCTCTCTTTGTAACCCTCCCCAGCTCCTCTTCCACAGGAAGTCTGGCATCCTCTGACAGTGGTGCCTCACTGTCAGCCTGAGTACTACTACTTACCTCTACCTTTGCAGTCACTATGTCCAAGGGAACATCAGTACCCACAAGCAGTTGTAGCTGACATTCATTCTCACTGCTACAGAATAGCCCCCTCCCAGAAGTAACCACCTCACCAGTCCTGGCTGCAAGTAGGCAGTCTGTCTGGGTCTCCCCCAGGCCACCAGACCTACATGCTTGTCTCCTACCCTGACTTCATGTAACTGCATAAGAACATGGTACTGCCTCATCCAAATCCTTCCCTACCAGGACATCTGCAGGATGGTAGTTTGGTACCCCTGTTGTCTCAAGACAACCTACTATTGGCATTTTGTCTTTCCCACTTACTGGCTCTCTCACCTTTTGTTCCCCACCTTGCCTCCGTGGACATCTGTATGCCACATGGCCCCACTGGTTGCATTCAAAACGTTTAACCATAGGTCCTGGATGTGTACCTGGAGTAGTGGCTTCCCCTACTACTGGCAGATTCTGTTGGGGCAGTCTGTGCTGCCCACCATGGGTTCCTTTAGACCCATGAGCAATACTGGGGGTCCCATTCCTGTGTCGGGATGCTCTGTTTGCTAGGTATAGGTCTCTCTTCTTCCCCAGCTCATCTGAAGTTGCACATTGTCTATCAGCTAACCAGATCCTCATGTCCTCAGGAAAAGTGCTAAGGGCTTGTTCCGTCACCACAAGGTCTGCCAGCCCTTCAGAAGGGGTGTACTGACATCCACTCACCCACCTATGAAAATAAGTGCTCAGTTCAGCAACATATTCACACACATTTTCATCTGCCTTGCGTCTATGCTCACGAAACTTTTTCCTATACGTTTCAGGTGTTAGCTTAAAACATTCTAACAAGCAGTTCTTAACAATAGTATAATTAAAACAGTCAATGTCAGACATTTTACACAACACAGTTATAGCTTTACCATGGAGTAAGGGGGTCAGGAACCATACCCAGAGCCTTTGGTCAACATCATACTGTTTACATACCCTCTCAAACATATGAATGAAACTATCAAAATTATCCCCCTCCTTAAACTGCGGGAGAAATTTGCTGATCTTTTGTCCTTTTGGGATCCAATTACTCCCTTCCCCATTACCTCCATGACTCTGGTGAAGAGTCAGCATCTCCTTCTCATGCTGCCTCTGCCTCTCCTTTTCCTCAGCTTCCAGGTTTAGCAGTTTCTCATTCTCCTCAGCCTGCAGATGTCTCAGTCTCTCAGCTGCTTCTATTTCCAAATGCCTGGCCTCCAACTTAACTCTCTTTAGCGCCAGATGGATTTTTAAGCCATCTGCAGAAAGGTTGAGCTGTCCATTATCTGAGTGTGGTACTTTTCCACTGCCAGTCTGATCATCCTCCTGGTTGCTGTTTTCTGATGTAGCTGTGACCAAGGCTGCAATCACGTCTGCCTTAGTCAGGTTTCTATGCACCAGTCCCCTAGCCTGGCACATCTTAGCCAGCTGGCTCCTTGTCAGCTTTCCATACTCCTGCTGACATGCTGCCTGCTCTCCCTGACTAACTAAGCTAACAAAATAAATAATTGTGATCTGAACTCTGAGTATTCACTGCATGGCTGATTTAGAGTACAAAACACCTTCAGTGATCACTGTACACAAGCTACAGGAATTCACTCTACCCACACCACTACAAGCCAATTAGTATTTGACAACCAATTAATATGTGGTGTGGATATCCCACCACTGCCACCAATTAATATGTGATGCCAGTGCACTGGCCCAGCAATCAAGGAGCCTCAATCCTCACCACTAACACCAGTAAAGGGTGTCCATATAGGGAAAGGATAACAAATACACACACAGTAAAGTACAATTTCCCTTAAGAGCACACAGAGATCACAGTCAGTCTGGGACTGGTTTCTCCCTTTCTCTCTAGGTCCCCAATAAGACTCCCCACTGGCACAGCTATAGGGTCCAGATCTCAGCCTAGTTGGCAAGCTAAAACCTCCAACACCCTCTCTGTCCAACAAGTGCTTCATGTCCCTGCCCAAGTAACTGACACACACACACACACACTTTGAGATAAGAGTTTATACAACCACACAGACACTCCTGGGGAAGGCTGGCACAGGTTGTCCAGCTGTGCCCCTTTTACCCAGACTATACAATAGAAATTACTGCCACCACCCAGATAATATTTATCAGCTACTCAAAGGCCCTTATGAAAGGGTGTCCAATTATACTGTGCAATATTATTATCCAAATGGTAAGTGCGACTGAACAGTCAAGACTTATTTAGAGTGACTTGGTACAGTATCACTATATACATGCAATGCACTCTTAGAGCTTAAATGATCTCTACACAAAACAGCCACAGTTGAAAGGTTTAAAAATATTTAATAATAAATAATAAAATCACAAGGCAATACTTCTTACTACACAGTCCTAGTCAAGAGTTCAGAGATCACAGGGAAATAATTAAAATAATACAGTAGAAAAGTTCTGACATCAACAAAGAAAAACACTTACTCTAATCTTCCTAATTCCTAGCTATATCTAACATACAAGCCATGTCAAATCCTGAGCTGTTGGATATGCTCCACTTAAAGAAATCCCAATCCCTCAGAGCCACACACTCCAGGGATCTAAACCTTGTCATCACAATGAACAAAACATGCTGGAGGGATAGGTACCTGACCCAGAGACTCCCCATACTCTGAAATAGACTGCCCATACATGTCAAGCAGACAGCCTCCTTGTCCCTCTTCAAAAGGAACCTTGATGACTGGATGGGAGATAAGAAATTTACCCCAGGGATCATGTCAGTCACCCTGCTAGACAGGGGTCCAGATAAGTAAATATTGTGGGAAGAAATATTCAGGGAATTGTTATGGCTAGGCTTGTATAGGCCCTAGGGCCGATAGCCTAGTACCAACCTATGATCCTATAAGAGAAAACACAGTTCTAAAATCCTACTTACATATAGACACAGGCAGAGTGGTGAGTTGGATGTTCTAAAGACAAATGCTGTAAATGCTCTCATTCTTTCTGTCCTTAAATTAATAACATAGTACCACTGATTCATTTCAAATTGCATAATTTCTTTCTGGTTTCCAGGCTAACAGACTCTCAGAGGTTAATAGCCCTTTTGATCTTGCAGCTGGTCAGGAACCAGAGCAACAAAAGAAATTATACATGTAAATTCTAGCCATTAACTCTGGCCTCAAATCACTAGGCAGAATGCCTCCATCTAGACATCTCGGCTCCGAATTTTAGATCAAAGAATTTCACCATGCTTGACTTATCAGCTTTGTTACTGCAGAGTGCACTGTTGTTATATTTTTGCAGTTCCACATCCACTACAGTCTTTTCATATTTAAGAGAACAAGATTGTGGCTTGCATTAATATTTGCAAATGACAGAATTATCTACAAAATCCTATCTAGCTAGGCTGGCAGTCTTCACCTATCTTCACACACATTTCCATCAATGAGTTGTTAATTTTATTTAAAGAGTCTTCAAAAACAGTTGCACTATTCTAATGGCAATGAGAAAATGAGAGATGTAATGAAATCCCATCAGTATACAGATTACAGTTAAAAACACTTTTCCAAATGATATGTCTCAGGGGGAGCAAGTAAAGTTTAATAAGTCTATAGCCAGTATGGGGGTCTTATGGCACACCACATGTAAGTGGGTAGTACTGAGGAGCATTCTGACTGCTGACAGTTCTCTGAGTATGAAAGAAATGATAGGAAATAAGCCAGTAAAGAGCAGTGGAAACAAGACTATGGTAAGACTGAATATACTTAATCAAAATGTCATGATCAACAGTATACATGCAAAAGAAAGACCAAGGAGACTGTGCAGAAAGTATTTGGTTTGTAGTCATTAGATCATCCATAAGTCAGTGAGGGCTGCCTCTATGCTATGTTTAGCTCTGAATCCAGGTTGAAACACATCAATTAGTCCACATGATGTTAGATGAGATTTTGGCTGGGTATTAACCACTTTTTAATTATTTTTCAACAAAGGAAGTTAAGAGATAGAGCTATAATTTTCTATAAGACAAGAATCTAAAGCAAAAAGACAAAGTTGTCACCTACTGAACTCTGCCTGCATTGTCTATATATCTGGAATGATGAGCTCTTAATGACTGTGCACAGTTTAGCTATGTTTCATAGGAGGCGTTTGTATAGTAATAATGCAGATAAATATCAAGAATGCCATGAAAGCTATCCATAAATGTAGAATAAAACTCTTCAGCATCTCTTGTCCAAATTACTCTAGTCACTATTGATAAAATCCTATTTAATTTCATTCATCATACATTATTTTAAAACCTTGCAGGTCTACTCAGCTAACATATTAAACAAATAAAATAAACCTAGACTGATACTGTAACAGCTGTTTCAGACCAGACAACATCTACTGCCTTTCCAACTGTTGTTGCTTTTGCATAGCTGGTGCCCACTGGTACCAGAATCTATTTGTTGTAACTGTACATGTGACATTTGTTCTACTTCACCTGCTATTGTGAGAGCTGCTACATCTGAACAAGTACCTGCATTTCTAAGAAATGCAGTTCAGGTAAGATAGTTCCCTGCCCGATGCCTAAATGTACATTAGCCTCACTGCCTTTTACGAGTTACGTTAACTGATTCTGCATCTTCCAGTAATAAATAGAACTTTAACAGGAAGAAAAGAAGGAGGAAAATATATAACTGTTTATACTGTAAGCATTTCACATCCCTCCTCGCAACTGACCATCAGTTGCTGCCGAGAACCTCTTTTCATTCATTGTGTTTATCAAATCCAACATGTTCCTACAAACTTTCTTCAGCCCATGTTTTTGGTCAATGAGGAGATCAAGGCACCCCAGTTCAGTGTCATATTGCTACTATGGAGGATTTTTTGTTCTAAGTATGTTTCTCCACTCCTGTGTGCACCCAGACTGTCCAAGGTATGTATATTTCCAATGGACATGTTGATATACATCTCGCCTCTGCAGTGACTCAGCCAATGCCCTGCCACCCCTTAGAACAATGTCCTCTGTGTCCCCCGGACCTTCATCAGTGACCAGCTGCAAGATGCAATTGAGTGTGCACCTTCCACACCAGGATGGGTGCAGCCATTATCCCATGCCAGTGCCTCAGACTCCCCAGCGACTAATCAAACCAAGGTCACTGACAAGCATTACATGTTAATGGAGAAATTCAAATAATTCAAAATAAGGACAAGATGTATTATTTTCTTGCAGTGGCTGTCTTCCCAAGCTATGACCTCAGTTTATTGTTCAGCCACTCAGAGAAAGTGAAACTGTATTTTCCTTCTATGATGTTTTACTTCAAATGTGTGGCAGGAGCCCTGCCACATGGTTATTATTCTCTACTTCTGCTGATTAATGATGTTTAAAAACTTCAAGGTAATATCACCACAGGTAATGTGACAGCTACAGGAAGGTGGTTTCAGTGATTCCTGATGCTTAAAATGGCTTTGTTGAAAATTTATATTCAATGAAACTAATTTTGTCCTTTTCTCGCTGTTCTGTAACCAGAGTTTGCATGTATACATTAAGTGGTCTGGGTGGTGCACTGGAGATTTGCTCCCCTACAAAAAAACAGCTTTAGGTTTAGGTTTGCTGAAACTGTTTTTCAGCAACATCATTTTAGAACCCAGGGACTTGCAGAAATTATCTTTGGTGAGTTGACATGATTCTGTATCGCACATGACATTACTAGTAGAATTACTGATGCAAATGTTGGATATATCCACACAGCTTCACAAAACACTCCATTAAAGGGCATTTTGTAATGCTATTAAAATTTCACATATGAAACAAAATTTCAGAGTGACTGTATTCAACAAGACCCAGGTTCCCAGTATCAGAATCAGATTATGTTTTAAACAATGAGGGGAAAATCAGTAGAAAATCACTATGAGAACAAACCACAAAATCAAAGCAAAGATGCATTAGCCACACCTATCAACTTTACCAGGTTTGTGAAGGTTATAAAAATGGGGGCAAATTGAAGGCTGTTGGAACATCACATTAGGCTAACTATTATCACTGTAGAACTCCAGCATTATTACTGTTATGTTTTTAGTATATACCTTCTGACACCACTATCTGTCTCTTGAAATCTTCTTACGGGCTTCAAAATTACTTGATAGAAGTTTGATATGCATTTGTAATGTAATACTTGAGAATACATTACTTCTTTGGCACTCTGAAAAGGGCACTGTCTGCATAACTGATATGCCTATATTTAGTTTTGTATTTAGTCACTACAACAATTTGGGATATGTTATTCTTATCTACAGTATTGCTTGCCAGAAATATCTGTCTTATGCAAAACTTTCCAGGACTGAGAGTGTAGTTATGTATAGCAGTTTTATACCACACAAGCCTTGACCTAGGAATTGTATGAATCTGTGTTTCAGACTACAAGCATTACAGCTTATGCATGAAGACATACAGAGACATATAATAAAACCAAAAAATGTAATCAAGTGTAAACCAGTAGGTGCAATACAATGTAAGTTACATCGGGAAGACCACTTCCAGAAGAATGGGCAGTAGCTCTTTTTGGGAGCTATATCTTTATTTTGACTGTGGGATCCTTCCATTGCCTTCTTGCTCATGAATATAATTTACAGCTCCCCCCAGTACACCCACTAGTACTACCAAATCATTGCTGTCATAGCATTATGTTTATTTACAGGCTCGCTGGATTGCATAAATGGCAACTATGAAACTGTGTGTGTGTGTGTGTGTGTGTGTGTGTGTGTGTGTGTGTGTGTGTGTGTGTGTGTGTGTGTGTGTGTGTGTGTGTGTGTGTTGAGATTTATGATTTTGTGGCCATTCACAGTCACTACACACCTCCCATTGCCCTACTTTAGTAAGCCTGCTGATGTCAGTCACCTTGCAATATCTCTTTGGACAAGAGCCAGCCCCATAAGCTCTGTGGCACTTGCGATAACTGGGTAATGCCATAGTGTAACATACTAGTTAAGTAGGAGTTCTAATCTAAACATGGCAACTGTGAAACTGTGCATGTGCGGAGGTGAATGATTTTGAGGCCATTCAGTCACCTTGAAATACCCCTTTGGATGAAGGCCAGCCCCATAAGCTCCGTGGTGCGTGTCATAACTGTGTAACACTGTAGTGTGACATACTAATTAGGTAGGAGCTCTAACCCTAAACATGGCAGCTGTGAAACTGTGTATGTTTGTGTGAGAGAGTGTGTGTCCTTGATAATACCTAATATTATGGACATTCACACTTACAACACTCCCTTTACTCCTTCATTAGCACTGCTGCTGATGTTAGTCACCTTCAAAGATACCTGTGGAGAGCTCTCCACCATGTAAGCTCTGTGGAGCACGCCATAAATGAGGAACAATGTAGTAGCAGTAACTACACAGGTATGGATTTGAATGTCCTCTGTGGCAAGTGTTTGTGTGTGTACTTCAAAGACCTTGGCCCCATTTACACCCAGTACACATATCAGAGCCTGACTTTGGCAGCCCTGCAGATATCATCCACCTTAGAAGTACCTGTTACCAACCCTAAACCATATCAGGTCAGTGGTAAATGTGTAACATAATAGTCCGTAAAGATTGTTAGATAGAGGGTTGAACCTCACCCCTGGCAAATGTAAATGTGTGTTTAGGGTAAAACTATTTTTGGGATCTCTCACCCACTACATCACCCAATGCTAGTATTTACAATGGCTGGTGATGTTCCTCACCTTAGAAGTATCTTGGGACATCCATTCTATAAGCTCCGTGGTGCATGCGATAAATGCGGTACACTGTAGTAGCAACACACAGCTAGGTAGGAGTTTGAATCTCAGTACTGGCAAGTGTGTGTCTGTCATCAATATCCTGTGTGGAGGTTGCTGTGATTGTGTAATAACAGGCTGCATTGTGGGGTGGGTTTTGCTAAATTATTATGTTGAGGACCTAGTGTATGTCACAATGTCCACCTTACAAGGACAACAGATGTCAAACACCAGAGAGGCTAGTGTAAACAATCCATAGCCCTACATGTGACATTATGGATTGGTGAATAATACAGGCAACCCTTCTATTATTCAGAGAACACTCTCCACCCATGTCTCATACACAAACACACTTGGCTAGGCAACAACCACTATATTGGTAGTTCCCTGCATATTGCCTCACAGATAGTAACCATGGTGTGATTGCAGTGGAATACATGCCTGTTGACCACAACAGTACCACTGACATCAGAAAGTAATGTGATGTATTACATCTCCTGACTGAGTGTGTGTTATCCAGCAGTAGACAAATAAATGCTTACAGTGGCCCTTTTGCTATGTTCCCCACTGGACACCTGCAACAACTGTAGAGTCTGCAAATGTAACCCACAAAGGGAATACCATGCCTTATACACATGCCCTGTATGGACAGATGATACTAACTCCACTGAATACCTGTATTATGCTGTCAATGTAGTACAAGCACGACTTCAGTTCCATAGCCAGGTCTCACCAAATGAGGTCAGCAATGCTACATCAGAAGATAACAATCTGTCCACACAACATGCCCCAGAGACCTCAAGTACATTTCTGTACGTCAAAGAACATGCATGTGGGACATGTGCAAAACCCAGACACTGTCCATGTTATGGAATATAGATCACATACATGGGAAGTAGTGCACATCACTGGCCACCCACAAGAGTAACCTAGATGAGTGGATGATGAATGCAATACCCACCCCTGGGGACCACTCCAGGGACTGCACCCCTGAGCCACACTGGAGACTATTGTCATGTGGCCTGATACCAAGGTATTCCATTTGCCTAGCCTTGTACAGCCTTCAGGCCCATTCACCTACTACACACCTGTGAAGCAATGAACCTATGCATCTCAGTATTGGCAAGTTTGTGTGTGTGTGTGTGTGTGTGTGTGTGTGTGTGTGTGTGTGTGTGTGTGTGTGTGTGTGTGTGTGTGTGTGTGTGCAGATTAATGATTTTGAAGCCATTCACACTCACTACACCTCCCATTGTCTTACTTTAGCAAGCCTGCTAATGTCATTCACCTTGTAATAACCCTTTGGCCATACTTCAGCCATATAAGCTCTGTGGCACTTGCAATAACTGTGAAATACTGTAGTGTAGCAAACTAGTTAGGTAGGAGTTGTAATCCTGATCCTGCCAACTGTGATAATGTGTGTGTTTCCCTGAAAGAGTGCGTGTGTGACTTCGTTAACACCTCCTTTTGTGGACATTCACACTTATTACACTTCCCTTACCACTCCTTTAGCACTCTTGCTGATGTTACTCACCTTCAAAGATACCTTTGGACAGCTCTCTAACATGTAAGCTCCATGGTGCATGCAATAACTATGTGACACTGTAATAGCAATACATAGTCAGGTAGGTGTTTGAAACTCAGTACTGGTAAGTGTGTGTTATCAGTACCATGTGTTGGTGTTGGGGTGATTGTGGAATGACAAGATCCACTGCAGTGTGGGTTTTACTACATCATTATATTGAGGACCTATATGTCCCAATGTCCACAGTACAAGGCCAACAGTTTTCAAACACTGTAGAGGTTGTTGTAGACAATCCTCAACCATAAATGTGTACAGCCATGTGCAATTAGTGTGTGACAGTATGGATTAGTAAACAATATAGGCAACCATTATAATACCCAGATACCACTCTCCACCCACGGATCATACACAAACATGCTTGGCTCTTACTCTCTTACTCCCTTCTTTTCTTACATTGTCTCTGTCTCTCTCTCTCTCTCTCTCTCTCTCTCTCCCTCTCTGGTAGATGTGGAAAAGTACATCTGTTTTGCATAGGCAGCAGCTTGAGTTTTGTAAGTAATGCTCATGATCAGCTGATGGCCTGTGCATGAATTGCAGTCCCGCACCTGCTAATTTCATGTGGAACAGCTGTGGTATCATTCCTATAGCCAATTGCATGGAAACACACTCCACACTCAAGCACTTCATGTTGGTGTACACCCTTTTCCTTCACTGTGAGCAGGACTTCATGTGGGTGTTTGAACAACAGCATCACAGAGGGTACATGGAAATACCTCTTATAACATACACTGTGGAGACAGGCCAACAAACAGGAGGGAAATGTTCCAGACATGGGGACAGAATGTAAGTATTGCTATTCTACATTTGAAGTAATGTTGGTTTAACAGGGTTTGTGTGGATATGGCTGTTCTACATGATTTAAAGTCTGGCATGACAGTGTTATGTGATTGAGAAAACTCTCACCTGTAGGGCTATCTGCAGACTGGCCAGAGTTTGGAGTCTTACATGTGGTGTGTTACATATTTCCTATCTTTAGAAATGTAGTAGCATACTCTGATGATTGCAGTCAGTACATGGTGACATCCATGTGAGTTACTGACTTCATATCCCTCAGAAGAGATATGTCACAACAAACCCTGTTACACCAGGAATTTTCTCAGTTATCACAGCAATATGTCAATATTGGCCCTGTGTTTGTGCCTCTGTCCCCCAAGTCTGTCACCCTTTGTCCATATGTCATGCAGTAAGAGGTGCATATGTACAGTATATCATTATTTACTGACATCATACCTGATAACAAGCCAGTGAGATATCACACTGCTAGACATGTTATGTATAGTAAGCTTATATTTAAGGACAAAACCTTGACATTCTGTTGTAGTGTGTACAGTAGTGAGATCCGTGTACTTATGGTGACTGCTGACAGAGTGTGTATTTTAATATGTTACTTGGCCTGTGTACAGACTGTGGTAGATGTCATTGTTCTTGGTCCTGTTCTATCTGATGTTGCATGCTGCTCAGGTTTACGGTACCCTATCAGCATATATGTTTGTAGGGCCAGACTGCCACATGTCCCATACCACAGTCAGGCATCAGACTACACTGTGTATTGGGCCAGTATATGTAGGATTAGTGTGTGAGTGGCACATATGAGGATGGTTTGATCACACACTCCATATACTGTACTATTAATTAGGCTTACAATAATTTGACTGTGACTGTGTTAAGATTGGTTGTGGGTATGCACTTTTACACTGGTGTCTGTTACTCCATGCTGTTACATGCCTGTAGTGCCTACTATATTTGCAAGTGCATGTGTATTCCCCCATAGGAAGCTTGGGTCAGTGTTGTGGCAGTCTGCCTATAGTTTGCACAGTGTTTTGTGACATGCCTAGCAGCTCAGTGTATTTACCTAGTGTGATGTTATGTCCAGATATTTGTCAGATGTACTGTTGCTTGGCCACCATAAGTGTTGCGTATTTCTGAAAAAGCAGTGGGATGCAGTGAAGATGTATGTCACTAACTACTGGGAAGTATGTGGGTTTGGGACCTCTGCTCCTCCGGTTAATATGTGTTAGGACAGACAGGAGTGTGTGAATGCATCAACTGTGGGAGATTATCTATTCCAGTATTTTTGTGATGTCCCCATTTACATGGCTGTAAACAACCACTTTGTCAGGCTTGGTCCACACGTCTTGCACTTAGGAGTTCTGTATATACCTCTGGACTGACCAGATTTTGTCAGATTGCCCATGTTTATTGATCATATCTCAGCTGTATCCCACAGGATCACATATATATATATATATATATATATATATATATATATATATATATATATATACATGTACATTATATATATATATATATATATATATATATATATATATACATACATGTACATTATATATACATACATGTACATTATATATATGTACATACATATATACATATACTATATATATATATATATATATACATTATATGTACAAATATATATATATATATATATATATATTTATATATATATATATATATATATATATACACATACTCATGTATATATATATATATATATATATATATATATATATATATATATGTGTGTGTGTGTGTGTGTGTGTGTATATACAGATATATATATTTGAAAAAGCAAACATTTTCAGAGCTCTGATGGCTTAGTGGTTAACTGCTGTGACTATAGTGTACAGGGTCCTGGGTTCAAGTCCTCGAAGTGCTGTTTACTTTGTTACTAGGCAGAACAAGGACTGTTGGATACTGAGTGGTTAAGGCAGTTTTGAGCAGCTTTAAGTGGGTTTGTGTGATGCTAAGCAGTGCTAACATACGGTTAAACGAAAAGGCACTTACACTGTATAGGCTTCACTTACCAGTGTGCAAATGTGCTTAGCATTTATATTTAAGCAATGCTGGTAACCAGTGGTCACATTCCAGTCTGATGAAATAGCAGAGTAATAACATCTTTAATAAGTGTATTTAATTCCATGTACATAACATGCTTCTATGTCCTGTCATTACAGTAGCAAGGGGTGTGAGTGTACTGTATGGCTAGTACAACTATCTTTTCTCTTTTTATGTGTTTCATACATGAGTAGTGTCCCAGGTTATATGCAGTCACACTTGCATGTATTGTATCATTACATTACTATTGTTAACAGTGTTTTCCCAAGTAAGAGTAGATTGCAGATTGGAGTACTGGAACCATACACCCCTGCATGCAAAGCTGGACTCTGAGTACTGACTATCATGTTCTTGGTGTGTGAGCTGTGTGTTATTAAGTATTTGCTACTGGATATTGATATGATATGTGGCTATTACCTGTGGACCACTATATGTATAGGACATGTCATTGAGGGCTGCTGTCATGTAGTAATGGCATACCTATCAGTGTCAGATGTATATCTGTTAAAACATTCATCCAAATGCATAACCTGTTGGCTAGCTGATTTCTGTCTGTCCTCTGTATATATGTGCAGATGTCAGGTATCCATCTTGTCTGCTTACAGGCAATCTATGCTTGACTGACACTGACATGTCTGCCCAGCTGTGTTATGAATGCCACAGTTAGGAAACCCCACCCTGAATGCACCACATGCCATGGATGCCTCAACTAGACTACCACAGTCAACAGAACATGCTTGGGTACAGGTCTTCAACCCAGACACTGGCCATGTTATGTAATATATGTTGCATACATGTCAGTTGGAGCACCTCACTGGCCCTCTGCAAGAGAAAACCAGATGATTGGATGTTGCATGTAACTGTCATGCTGGGGATCACTCAAGTTGCATCAGTTGTTAGATGGCCTGCTGACAAATGTCAGGTGGCATGATACCAGTGTACCCACATCCCCTACTCTTCTCATCTCTCCATGGACATTAGCCTGGTACACACCTAGTAACACCTGCACCTATGGACCTCAGTACTGACAAATGTGTCAGTGTGCATTACTAACAATAACAGTGTCTCTGTGTTTGTAAACATGTAGTTGATAATACCCTGAGGGCCTTCTCACCCACTACACCCCCCATTGCCATAGTTAGAAATGGCTGCTGCTATAGTGGACATTAAAAGTACCTTGTTACACTCTTTACCCTATGGGCTACCTGGAGCTTGCAGTACCAGTATAACACTGTTGTAAAAATGGGTAGATAGGCATGGGTTACCCTCTGAGTCCTGCCACGTGTGTGTATGTGTGCAAGTGTATATATTTGTAGGATACAGCATTCTGAGGCCACATTCTCCAAATGCAATACACCTTGCCATACATTATAAGGGACAGTGATAATGCTGACATTAGGAGAGCTATACTAAACCCTCACCCTACTATCCCTGTGGCATGTGCAATAAATGCATATCCCTGTAGCAGCACTGATTAGATAGACAAGGAGTTGTATTGTAGTTCTGGTCAATGTGTGATTGTGGGTATGTCAGAGCATTATCATGGGTTTCAGTGAGTAAAATATCCAATGTGGGGTGTAGGTACTGGGTATACTGTCTTTACACCATGGTACTCCCAGTATATGTCCCAAGGTCCACTGTATGAGGACCACTGTTATCATCAACCATACAGGTAACTGATTACACTATCCAGCCCAATGATGCATGTTCTGTGTGCAAATTCTCTTTAATACAATGGACTCACTGACAAAGTAGGTAGCACTGTTAAACCCAGGTCTCTCAGATGTGTCAATGACTGTTATGTGTTTGTCAATGTGTATATCATACTACATATTGTTCATTAACACCCGGTACATCCCCTATTACCATACTGTACAAAGCCTGGTGATGTTCTTTACTTAATAAGAAACTCGGGACACATCTCTTCCTAAAAGCTGTGTGGTGTGTGCAATTTAAGGCCAAACACATTAGTAGCAATAAGTACCTAGGTAGGGGTTCTACTCTTAGTGTTGCCAAGTAAGTGCATGTGTGTATGTGAAGGGATCTACTTCAGTCTGCAGAAAATACATGGTACAGGAGGTCATTTGTCTGAGAACTGACTGGCAAACGCTAACATTTCAAAGGAATGATCTTGTGGGAATTCATTCCATCAAAACTAGTAGTAGATGTGTAAATACCCTCTTCCCCACTGTATAGCTGTACAGCGATACTGGAGTTGGTATATATAGTTTGGTGTGGATGTTGTGGGCACAGACACCCTCATTGAGGTTTTTGTTGTGTGTATCCTCCCACTGTCTGCTGTAATACTGTACAGTTTATGTTAACAGGTTAAGTAGTTGTTAATCACACTATGTGTGGTTCTACGCCACCCCGCACCCTCCAAAGTGGAGGGCTGTGCCACCTAAACCAGCACACCTATGTTTACTAACTCCAGGATTATACTACATTGGGGAAGAGGACATATACCATGTCAGTACCATCGTCAATGACATTAAACTAGCAGACTGATTATTTACTGATGTGATGTTTTGCCTATTTTGTCTTGATGGAATTACATAGGCTAAAATGAGTTCACTGCAAAATTAAGTACATCCATGTGGACAGTATTCTCTGTGTATTGCATCAACACCAAAGCCTCTGTGTGTGTGTGTGTGTGTGTGTGTGTGTGTGTGTGTGTGTGTGTGTGTGTGTGTGTGTGTGTGTGTGTGTGTGTGTGTGTGTGTGTGTGTGTGTGTGTGTGTGTGTGTGTGTGTGTGTGTGTGTGTGTGTGTGTGTTATTCACAAATATTTGGTGTGTGCCACCCAGTACCACCATTGTCCACTGTAGAAAAGCTGTAACATCAGCCACCATGCTTTCACCTGTATACATCCCTCAGACCTATCAGCCATGTGGCACATGCAGTAACTGCTAAACATAGGTTCATAGGTTGGTACTAGGCTATCTGCCCGAAGGCATTTATAAGCCTAGCCAGATTGTGTTGTCTTTTGCCGCCCCTTTAGATTAGTTCCCTGTGCCTCTGTCCAGCAGATCCACTGACATGATCCCCGAGGTAAACTTTCTGTTTCCCTTCCACTTGTCAAGGTCTCTTTTGAAGAATGTTAGCGAGGACCTCTGCCTAATGTAGATTGAGATCTTGTTCCAAAGCATGGGAAGTCTCTGGGATAGGAATCTATCCCTCCAGCATGTCCGATTTATTGGTGTGGTGAGGTTTAAATCCCTAGAGTGTGTGGCTTGAGGGGATAAGGTTTTCTTTAGGTGGAGCATGTCCATCAATTCTGGGTTGGACATGGCCTTGTATTTCATGCAGAGATCACGTCTGAGTAGGCGGTATGCAACTGAGTACAACTGGAGTTTCTTCAGTCGAGCTGCAAAGGGCATCTGTTTGAGACCAGTGATCCTCTTGGTGAGGTACTTCTGTGGTCTTTCCAGCTGTTGCAGGTGTCTTGTAAGATACATCCCAAATGGGGCGTTGTACTCTATGATGAGTCTGATGAGTGATGAGTAGAGGGGCACAATGATCTTTTGATCTGGATGCAAACCCTTTTGTGATTAGGTGGGCCACGTAGAAGGATTTTCTAACCACATTGGCAATGTGATTATCAAAGGTGAGATCACTATCTACTTGGGTCCCCAGATCCCTTATTACATCTTCGGTATTTAGGGGACTACTACCTATGTTGTAGTTTGTGGGTACTTTGTTTTTTCCAACGGGGATGACTATGCACTTTTTGGCATTTAGCTTGAGGCCATGATTTTGACACCAGGTATCTGTCTCAGTGAGACCCTTTTGGAGGATGTCTGTGTCAGCCGGAGAGTCAATTATAGCCCCTAGTTTGCAGTCATCTGTGAACTTGGTCAGCCATAGTCCTCCTGTGCTTGCCTGTACCTCTGAGAATTATATGCCGAACAGGAGGGGTCCTAGGACTGAGCCCTGGGGAATGCCACTTGTAACCAGTTTAGAGTCGGACCTAGCTCCCACAACTCTCACCATGTGGGTTCTGACCATGTGCCAGTTGGCAACCCATCTTGTGAAGTCGGGGTTTATGTTCAGGCTGGTGAGCTTGTCTATAATACCAGAATGGGGAATGGTGTTGAAGGCCTTACCGAGGTCTAGGTATGCTGTGTGTACCACCTTTCCCTCGTCTATAGTCTTGGTAACTGTATCAAAGAAGTCCACCAGGTTTAGGAGGCATTATCTGCCCTTAACAAAGCCAAACTGGGTAGGATCCAGTGTTTGGAGGTGCCCAATGTCTCTGTTAATGAGTTCCACGATGATGCACTCCATAGCCTTGCAGACCAAGCTAGTCAGGCTTATAGGGTGATAGTTCCCAGGGTCTGTTGTGGCTCCACCTTTGTGGAGCAGAATAACCATTTCTGTGCACCACTCTATGGGTATGTAGCCTGTGGAGAGGCTGAGTTTGAACAGTGTGTTTAGGTGAGGGGTTAGTTCATCTTTGAGCTCATGTAGGACGCAGCCTGGGACACTGTCCAGTCCCATTAATGCTGTGTTTTTGGCTTTGGAGAGGGCTGTTTTAACCTGAGTGTCTGTTATTTCAGGGACTCTACATTCTTCTGGTATGGTTATGGGCCCTTTTGGGGGTGAGGTTTGCGCTGAACCTGTCTTCTAAGATGTTGGCGATATCAATCGGTTCAGCGTATTTTGTGCCATTCTGCACTAACTCCGAGCAGATCTGAGCATTGCCACTTAGATTGTTGACATAGCTAAAGAATGCCTTGTGGTTATCTTTGGAGTCCTTGGCAATTTTTCTTTCAAAGCTCGCCTTGGATGATTTTATGAGGGATCGTAGTTTCTTGCTGATACTGATCAGGGATGTCTTCCCTTCTTGGGAATTTACTCTTTTCTGTACTAGTTTCCTCCTTCTATTGTATAGCTTGTTTATGGCAGGAGTCCACCAGATTGGTTTCCTTTTCTTGGAGGAGTGAGTCTTGGTTTTGCTTGGGATGGCATGATCCATGCATTCTTGTAGCTGCCCGTAGAATGCATTAGTAAAGGATTTTGCAGCTTGGACAGTGTTATCCTTCAGCATGGGGGCTTTGAAACTTTCCACCTCAGTCTTAAGTAACATGAAGTTTGCATTTGAAAAGTTTTTCACGGTGGTTTTCTTGTCCAGGGGTGGGGGCGGAATATGGATATCCAAAGTGATTTGTTTATGGTCAGATCTAACCAGTGAGGGGTTGACCTCTGGTGTGGAACACCAGTCACCCATGTTGGTGATGACCAGGTCCAATATGTTGTCAGCTCTGGTGGGAGTGCTGACCAGTTGAACCAGTGCATTTGAGTTTATAAATTCTAGGAAAAGATGGGCAAAGGAGTTAGCACTTGAGTAGTTCTCCCAGTTAATGTTTGGGTAATTGAAATCACCCAATATTAGGGTGTTTGGTAGGACCTTTATGTTTCCCAGTGTTTCCAGAAACACTGAATGGGGGTCCTGGGACATGGTGGGTGATCTGTAGCAAGCTACAATTTGAATTGCAATTTTGCCTATTGTTAGTTGCACGTGAATGATCTCTGAAGCATCGTGCTGTGCCACTAACCTGGAGGTGTGGGTATCCTTGATGAATATGGATACGCCCCCTGCCTTTTGTATTTCAGTTTGGGTTCTGTGGCCGAAATGTATGGTATGAGTTGTAGCCTGGTAGTGCTGGGGTGCTCTCTGGAGCCTTAAACCAGGTTTCTGTTACTGCACATTTATCGATTTTCTCCATACTGAGGAGTGCCTCGAGTGCATGCATTGTGAGGTTTAGACTTTTGGCATTGAGTAGCATTACCCTCAGTTTTTTGTTACTTGTGCTATTTATGGCAGTGGGTTTGTCTTTTGAACCTTGCCTAAAAAAGGCACTATAGGGGTGGCAAGAGCCTTGGCCAGTATTCGAAAGCATAAGGGTGACAGGTGCAAGCTGTCTCTAGCGAAGCAGCGTGGCTTGTCGAGCATGTCATCCCAGGCGGACAGACACTGGATCCTTTTTGAATGACACGAGAAACTTAGCCAATTGTTGAAATCAAGTATTTTTTCTTTATACTGTGTTATCATTCTTGGTGAGGGCAGGATGCCACTCAGGGTCAGGGTCATACTGGCCTGGGCTATTTGATCAGAGAGCTCTTCCATGTCTCTTTTCAAGTAGTCCAGAGAGGTACAGCTCAGGTCATTCACACCAGCATGGACAATGACAGAGTCATATTTGTACTTGTTCTGGAGTGACCTGAGTGCTTGTGTTATGCGGTGGATCCTGGCACCTGACAGGCAGCTAACAGTAACCTTCTCCTTATTCAGCCTAGTGAGTGGGACATCAGTGTGCTTGACTATAGAGTCACCTATTACTAGTATGTTGGGTATGTTATTTTGCCTTAAGGGCTATGATTGCATGGCACACTGGTTTTGTGAAGTATGTGTTTCATGGTTTGTGTTGGGGGGTGGAGGTTTTTTGGATGTTTGCTTTGGAGGTCTCTGTTGGTTTTGCAGATTTTTATTTAGAGCCTCCATGTATGTTTTCATGTATTTATGTGTGTTTTTTGCTGGTACTGGTTTAATGGGTCTATGTAAAACTGGTGATGTGATGCAAGTGTTTCCCTTCTCCTCTTGACTGTCTGATCCAGTCTTGGGTTGAGAGAGATTAGCCTCTAGTTTGGCTGTATAACTGCATCTCTCGCATGTATTAGTGTTTGGTGGTAGGAGGAGGGGGTTGTCTGTGTACATGAGGCAGTTGTAACATTGCCTCAAAATACCCAGATTCACCAGTTGGACTGGAGAGTACACCTGAAACTGCCCTTTGGACATGCCTGGATAGGTGCAGTGAACTGTTTTTCTGGATGGCTGGTAAGGTCGAATAGAGAACCTTGTCCTTCTGTACAGTAGAGGAGGGACTAATGCTAGGGTTTATAAGTGCTTGTTATAAGTTTTGAGCAAGTGCCAGGCTGAGAAATGAATGGCTTGATTGCTTAAGTTGAACGTTTGTCTAGTTCCAAGGGAAAAATTGAAGAGGAGGCTTTGTGGAGCCGGGAATAGTTTTACCCTAGCTAACCTGCACTGCCCGGCACGCAAAACCGGGCAAATATGGTATTTATAGCAGGGAAATGAAAGAGATAGAAATTAGCCCAAAATGGCCAATAAACTACTAATTTCTGGAATGAAACCACTCCTCCAGGGACAGATAGGCTGATCAAACCCTGTTATCAATTGGGCTGTGCAGATCTGGTTTGTGTAGGTATGGAGGTGCCCTAGCTGAGTTGGTGATATGTGTATGCATGTACACAGTTCTGCCATGTGGCTGCCCTATACAGGGGTTTGTTGGACAGCTGCAGATGGTACATGGCAGGGTATACAGTTCACCATGTCCGGCCACAGACATGAGAACTGTGCCTGCCAGGGGTTCCACGGCCACTACCAGGTACAAGCCCAGATATGGTACTCTCCCCTGATGATGACAAATGTCCAATGGATCCAGGTCCCTGTTGAGACTGGCCAGGACCATGTGCACATGGCCTGCTGTGTTGTTGTGTGGACAGAACCCCCCTGAAGTGCTGGTGCTGCTACTGCCATTATGAGAGCAGCTGTAACTTGTTTCACATCCACATAGACCTCCACCTGTTGGTGTTGCTGACCTATGTCTATGTGGCTGTCACCCTACTTCCACCATATGCTCTAACACAGACATTGCATGGTCGAGGATTCCCACCATCTCACCTAACCTTTTGCCCAGGACCTCTGCAAAATAATGGTGGGCAGCTGCAAGATCATGGATGTTGTCAAGTACAGCAGAATGAGTAGCCCTCTGGAACCTCAGACTCTGTCTGCTATAACATTCTATATGTGCCTGTGCCTCCATGATGGACCAAAACATGTGTTTAGTGACACCTGCTGTGGCAATTCTGCCAGGGGCATGATGGCCAACAGCCCTCCTACTAGCATCCCTGTACATTTGTCTGTGTGGTACCTTGCAGGTCATCTGGCTATGGCTGCTGTGTACAGACACACTTGCCATAGTCACCACACTGTCCTGTCCCATGCCACCACCCACCAACTGTCCCTCATCTATGGCCACTGGTGATGGGGTATGTATAGGCAATGTGACTGTGTGTAGGGATGGGGTGGATAAAAGTGGGATGTCAACAGATGGCACAGCTTCAGCCCCTGACAACCCTGCCTGTGCCTCACCATACCTATCATCATTGTTAGAGTCTGTATGGACACTAACATCAGTCTGCCTGCAGGAGGGACCCTGACCCACCTCGCCACCTGTGAGGGGTAAACAAAAATGTAATTTAAGACCTGTACCTCATTGCTTACCTCTACACACACACACACGCACACACACACACACACACACACACACACACACACACACACACACACACACACACACACACACACACACACACACTTATAGGTGAGGTGGCACAAAGATACAACAGAGACCTCTCATTACCCAAAAGTCAATATGCATGACATATGGCACTCAACAGCATGCACTGCAGCTATACTCAATCCTTGTTACCAACATTATACATCTCTGTGATGCATGAGTTGTGTTAGTAGATGATGCTCCTTCCCCTGGAACACAATGCACCCATGTACACAGTATTGCTGTGCACCTCTTCAGCCCCCTGGCATGTACTGTGCACCATACTTCACAAGTGTACACACCATTGCTGAATGTGTATATGTGTGGCAGTTATGTTTGCTCTGCTGCTCACAGCCTCTATGTGTTTGTCTGACACATACCTGGGATGATATGAAGACAGATGTCAATAGTGAATGTCTGACCTCTGATTTGTAGATCTCATCATCAGCAGTGAATGTATGAACAATAAAATCCAATTACACTGACAACCGTCAAAGTTTAGTGTGGCTATGAGGAGTGTACATACCCTTACTGACATGCCAGCTCTTCCATGATATGCAATGGGGCCACAATACTGCATATGTTAACATTCCACACACCTGATATCTGACATATGACCTGTACAATCAAATGCAGTATCAAACAAATGTGTTAGTTGTACAGATGCTGATTGAGATGCATACAATATGTGGGTTGCATAAGTGTGCACACCCTTAACAGGATGGTTTGTTGCAGCACTAAGTGAGCTACAGCAGTCACTATTCCTGGAAGGGATATACTAGCATGGCCCATCTTTACTTGCCATTATTTGGTCATTCTGCCTTACAAATGTCCCCCAACTCTGCTGGATTGCAAGGTCAGCTCATGTGCACAGCCCTTGGAGCTCACACAGTGCCTTCACTATTGCTGTGGAGTCAGGGTTATGTCTGGCACAGTTCATGACTTTGACTGTGTTCATATACATCCATTCTTAGCGAGCTTTGGATGTATGATTCAGTTCACTGTTGTGTTTCAGGATGACACCCCTCACCATCCTCAGCCTTATTGCAGATGCTTGCCAACTATGGGCCACACATGAGTGTCATTTTGCAGTGTTCCAAATTCAGAACGTCATGTCTACCAGCTAGTTCTTGCTAATGAACAGCAAACCTAAAGGTGTACACTGGCACCAGCAAGGTACAGATGGGGACGGTGGGCCTGAGGTGGAGTGAGGTGTTGCTTGTGCACCACATGTATCTTTATTAATACTGTCTGTAGGTTTCAGACTTGGTCTCAGTACACCATTACACATTGCAAGACATGCCTTTGGGAGACTTGATGTTATGCATATGCTACCTGTACAGAGCCCAGGATGATGTTTCCTGTGGAACAACTTTTCCATCTGATTACCCTAACCCATAGGCCACACTTATGCAGAGTCCAGGCAATTGTCGACACAGGTACTGCACAGGCAGTACTTGCTTGACATTCCTGCAAGTCCATCAGTGTTGCTGCATGTTTCCGGGCAGCCTCTGTGACCAGTTTGCAACATGTGTTGTCATCAGTCTTGGATGGGCATCTGTTTATTTTCTACATTAATGTTGTCCCATACTTTATAGTCACATATATGACTGTCTGCACTGTTTGCCATGGTATATGCAATGGTGAGGTAAGGCTACGTCTCCCACTCCTGAGTTCTACCTTTCAGACATGGCATCCATTCCATGGTTTGTAAGATGTGTGCAAGCCACAGCTGCCTCTGTTGCAGGTGAGTGGGAAAATGTCATGGACATACTTCTTGGACAGCAGGCCATTACTTGGTGTGACATTGAGGCTCTATACTTGATGGAAGGTGTGTACTCAAGAAGAGTGAATGCTGTCAATATCTCAAAAGCTGCTTCCACAATATGTTATTTGGAGTTTGTGCATACATATGCTTCCAGTGTTTGTTAAGTTATGTATTCCCCATATTTGTTGTCCTAATATAGGATTCCATATTACGCATTCATAGCTCATGTTAGGATCACATTACAGGTTGTAAAAGGTGTGGAATGTGGTATTGTAATATGCCATTGTGTAGATCTGTAACAATTGTCATTGTAATAGTGGTGTATACACTGTTGTAGCCACTGTATAAGGGTAATGTTTCAGACATGTCCCTACTGTAGGCCGTTTGTCCCACCATTATGTTCATCTATGTCCACAGATCTTCCACAGACAGGTTGTCAGGTATACTGCGGGACTCTTACATACCCTTCAGATATGCCACCATGGTGACCACTGTGATGCAGTGCAGTTAACAGCAACAATAAGTGAACATCTACAGCATGCATTATGGGTAGGTGTGTTAAATGTGTGCATGGCAAATACCATGGCCATAACATGGCCGGTGTATTAGCAAACCTGAACAAAACAACCCCATACTCACCAGCTACAGACTGCTGCCCCAGTTGTATACCAGAGGGACCTACATAGTTGTGTGAGAGATGTAATATCAGTAGCCACACCTGTGGCATTGGTACAGGGTGGTAACAGCATTTCAGTACATCAATAGTACAAACCCAGAATATTAGAGATTATGCACATCTGGTCATTACTACACTGCAGCAACAGACTATGTTTGAAAATTAATTTTCAAGGTGCTAATCAAGGTGCTGTTACTGTGATGGATCCAAAGTCTTCTTAAGACACTAGGGCTTGCTGGCTAGATTCTGCTGAAATCAAAGTCTAGTTATCACAGTCTGTTGCCCACAGAAACTTGCAGAGTGTACACCGATGCAGCACTTAAAACTCTGAGCAGTAACCAATAAATGACTTTTTATAAACAAACCACATGAACTATTGTTGAAGCTTCAGGTATTGTTCTGCTTTACTTCTCAAACAGCATGGATGATGTGAGAGATACAATATTACCTCGGAACAAGTGTGTTCCTACACAAATACCTTTATCTCTAACATAATTTGATTTACAGTTCTTATATACAGTTTTAGTCATGCAGTTTAAATCCTGTTTTTCTCTTGGCATTCTATTTTGGACTTTGTATGAGAACATCTGTTTGCTGGTCTTTGCAGAAAAACATGTTTTCATCATGCAATGGTATTGTCTTTTAAGGAAACACCTTGTGGAAAAACACATACAAATGCTGACTTGATCATTCAAACTTTCTTGCTTAACAGTGTCATATGATAGAAACGTGTACAGATTGTTTTCCTGTTGTCCATTCTTTAAAGAAGCAGGTTAACTTTCTTACTGACAATGTGAAATGCATATATCCTGTTTTTTTACATTCTTACCAAGTCTGTAAGAGGTCAGCTTTCTTGGTGACAGTGTGAAACACTCACGTTCTTATTTTTTTACATTTTTGCTGAGTTTGTAAGGAAACATGTCCATTAAGCACATTACTTATTTTTCAAGCTACAGTCATTTAGTATGGATGCTAATAACATATTGCTAAACTCTATTTCTACATTTAAGCAAGCTTTATTTTATACCTTATTTATGTTACATATTTGTAGCAGAATTACTTTCAACCTTAATATTTTGTTGCGCACATTCTTGCAATGTTATCTGACATATGCATGAAGATACTTTGCAGATGAAGATGGATAAGCAACAGTGGTCTACTAATGTGCCCTGGGACCTTACCTGCATGCTCTTCATCAATTGTGTGGGTAGCACCCACCTCCACAATGCTATCGTCAGGTTCCTGGCTTGGCTGGCTCCTCAGCATGTGTCAGTGGGGTCTGGATGGCATGACCACCACCTGTTGCAAGCAGGTCCCTCATAACTGCAGCAGCATGCTGATGGGCATGGAAGATGAGATCAGTGCCATGATGTCGCAACTGCTCATAACTGCGGTTATGCAGGCCGACATCATTTATCCTGTGAACAAGCTCATTCCACAGGGCGGTCCTCTCCTGCAGATCATGGGCCGTGTGTCCAAAGAGGGTTTTGTGATGTTGTACAATGAAATTTATTATTATCATCATTCTCCTGGGGCATATATGCAGGGAGACTCTCATGGAACATGGTACCTGGAAGACATAAACAGGAAAAAAAGTCAGAGGACCTCATACTGCAAGGATATAATAGTTATTTATTGACATCTCTCTCTCCCCCCAACTATATCTGCAACAATAATCTGAACACACAAGCCAATGGGTATGTTTACACCAAACTTACTGTTGGGACATATATCCTATTGTTCAAGAAATATTGAAATGTGTTTCTATTCATGTTCCATATTGAAACACTATCATTGATGGCCTGTTGCTATCAATGTAACCTGCATGCCATTGTAATGGCCACTGTGATTCCATATATGCATGTGTTCTGTTTGCTATGCAACTGTTCCAAATCTGGTGTTTTAGGTTAATGGGAATATCTATGCATGCTGTTATAACTAATCCTGGATTGTGTTGACTATTACTAACCCACATATGTTCTAAAACTGCAACACAATAGCATGTTTGCGAAGGCCGTTCCCAGTGGCCCACCTCTCCCACCTCATCTGGCCATGGCACTGGACCACAGCATGTCTGGGACCCACCCCAGGACCTCCTCATCTGCTAGTCCTGCACTACCTTCACATGGAACCACCTCAGGGGATGGGGCTCGTCCCTCCCAGGAGTGGGCACAGACAGGATCCTGTCACATGAAGTCTGGTCCAGGGTCTGGTGCATAGGGAGCTCCGCAGAGAATTGGGAGATCTGCTACACCAGCTTGAGAGCCTCGTGGTGCAATTAGAGGGTCAGACTGCCCCTCCTGCTCAGCCCCCAGGACAGCCACCTTCAGGGCCGTGAAGGTGTAGTGGTCACTGCCCATGGGTGGGGACCTCAGTCCCACTGTTTCCATTTGGGGGCTCATGGGTTTCCAATTTCCAAGCAACCCTCCCCGTCCAAGGTGTTTGCCCCCCACATTTGTCATATACCACCCCTGTATGCTGTCTTGTCTGTCTTGTCTGTCTTCCAACCCAGCCTACCTACCCAACTATACCTACTATTCTTTCCCAACATCCCACTCTCACCTTAACAAAAAAAGGCAATCTGTTCCCAAAAAGAATTTCACACCATACATAACTGTCCATTTCACACCCATTTACAACTGCTTAAAAGTAGCTTAATCACTTTGTATCCAACAGGCCTTGTTCTGGCCAGAAAATAAATTATCAGTCCTTGCAAGTGTCTAACCCAGGACCCTGTACACCACAGCCACAGCGATTTACTCCTACATCATCTGAGCTGCAGATATGTGTAATGTTTTCTCAAGCATATCATGCAGCACAGTCATTCAATAGTAGGGAAAATGTATATATATATATATATATATATATATATATATATATATATATATATATATATATTTGTGTGTGTGTGTGTGTGTGTGTGTGTTTGTTTATATGTAGACATGCATGTCTATATATATATATATATATATATATATATATATATATATATATATATGGAGTGCATTCAGACATTGGATCCACACTCTGAACATCCTTCCTTCTCAGCTGAACTGTTCTGCCTTGCTATGAAACAGAGCATCACTGTGTCAAACAGAGCATCACATGTGGACACAGCCTAACATTAGGGGATATATATAGGGACAGATCGTAGATATGCCTCTTACAAACCTATGAAGTTTGTGCATGATACATTTCACATTACCATGACTGTTCTGAAGTTGGTGGGGTCTGAAACTCATGTGTCTATCATGACTTCATTACTTCCACCTTCAGCTATTTGCCAGACTAATATAGATGTTTGGAGGAACAGAACAAACACTATGATGGCTTAAATCTTGACATTCTGTGCAGATCTGCACAGTTGACAGGTATGGCCCATTGCCCACAGGGCCAGATGCTATGTCCATAGCAGTTGTTCAGCAGGACATCATTACAGCAAGTCTTGATGGCACATATAAATCTTTCAACATCATCTATCCCATTATTACAGACTAAGTACTAAATTCAGTTACATGCTGACATGTTTCACATACCTGTTTTATTATTGTGCTCTCTTCTGTGTACCAGTTGGATGTCTTCCTTGTTTGTTTGTTTTTAGTAGTATTTTTCTTTTTTAGTATTATTTTTGTTTTTGTTTTCTCTCTCTCTCTCTCTCTCTCTCTCTCTTTCTCGCTCTCTCCCTCTCTCCACTACAGGGATCAAGCTGGTTTAAATAGGTTACAGCATGGCTTTTGTAGGTGATGCTCATGATCAGGTGATGGCCTCTAAACCAATTGATGTTCCCCACTTGCTAAATGCATGCAGCCAGCTGTGTAGTACTTCCAATAGCCAATGTCATAGCAACCCACTACTATAAATGACTACATAATTTGGGCATTGTCCCTATGGAAGACATCCTTCCTGTGTGTGGGCAGCAGTGTTACAGACAGCAGGTAGCAATACCTCTTATAACAGGACTTGTGGACAGAGGCCAACTACATGTTTGTATAAGGTTCCAGACCTAGAGACAGTGTGTGAGTACTGCTGTTATATGCATTGAATACTGCATGTTTTACAGGGTTTGTGTGTACATGCTAGTTTTGCATGGAATGCAGTCTGTCTGCATAGCTCTCAACTGTGGGCCTATCCACATGATGGTCAGAGGATTGGCTATGTTTTGTCTGTTCACCACACAGGTCTTATCTCTGACATATCAGTGCCATTCTCTGCGTTGATTGCTATCAGTATATGGCAAAACCCATTTGTGTTTCTGACTTCATATTCCTGAGTAAAGGTATGTTGAAACCAAGCTGTCACACCAGCAGCTTTCACAGTGTATAATACCATTATTTCAAATATGGCCTTGTGTTTTAGCCTCTGTCCTCCACCTATATACCAGCTTTGTCCAGATGTCATGCAGTAAGAGGTTGTTAGGTAATGGCCTATCATCAATTAGTGCTGCATTCCTGCTATAATTCCAGTGATGTTGTG
>NC_056727.1:655147138-655167138 GCF_019279795.1 Protopterus annectens
AGGGGTCAGGATTTTCTTATGAGGGGCTATTCAGAGAAAGTAGTAGAAAAAGAATTACAACAGGTTAAGCACCAATGGAAAAAAGCAAGACATTGCTCCATATTTTGGTAATGGATGTCAACAAGGTAATGGACAATGTGTTAGGACAAACAAAATGAGATGTATGCTTACATGTAATAGGAATACAACAGAAATAAAAAATATTCTTAGGAGACATTAGGACATTTTAAGTAATGTTCAAAGACTATACAAGATTTAGTAGCAGAGGGTCTAGCATTTGGCTACAAACAAAATAGTATTTTGAAGCAGACATTATGCTACAAGGAACAACCAAAAAGGTTTTTCTTAGGGAGAGGGAACAAGCATGGTAGCTTCAAATGTAATAACTGTGTTTATTGAAAACATTTATATACTAAGCGATCAATAGTACATCCAGTTACCAAAAAGGATTTTGTATTCCAAGCTTACGGAAATTGTAACACAAGTAATGTCTATATTTCTAAATGTGAACTATGTGAAAGTTATTACATGGGCATGACCAATAGAAGGTTTAAAGAGAGCATAGCTGGTCGTCTTAGTGATATAAAATGCAAATTGTTGACAAATGCACTCAGCAAGCATATTTTGGATAGTGGTGAAGAACATGTATTTAAATTCATGATATTGAAAGTAATTTATAAACCATTAAGAGGAGGGGATGTAAACATGTTAACTGAGAGTGAGGAAATTAAATGGATATTATGGATGAAGTCCCACTTACCATCAAGACTAAATGATTGTAAGATATGGTAATATATCCATATAGCTTAGATTACTTCAGGCATGATCAATATGAAGAATACAGTACAGTCATATAAGTAAACTTACCATTACAGTAGATATTCGAGTGATCACTGCTGCAGTAGCCGCTCCCTCACTCCACCCCCCTTGTTTTTGGTGTGTTGTTTATACCAGGGTGTGGACTTTTATTTATTGTATTTATTTAATTACTTTTTGTTGCATAGCATAGTCCTTTCAGGGCTCAGCCTCCATCTCTTTGTTGGCATGAAAGCTCTGAAGGGCTTGGCACCCAGATCTTTCTATTTAGTCAGCTTAACTCAAGTTAACTAATGGTATGGATGGTGCACTGAAAGCTTATAACTTGGCCAGCTATTATATCCTTGCAGGATATAACCCATATAGCTTATGCTGCTGCAGCAGTGATCATTCATACATCTGTTGTCATGGTAAATGTACTTGCACAACTGTACTTTCATTTTTATTGCAATCCACACACTTTTTGAGGACATGGTTAACACTGGACTGCCATAAAACCTGAAGATATTGCATTTTTTACTTATTCAGCAAAGAATGACAAGTGTTTCCTACACAGACAAGTGACTTTTTCTGACATCCTCCACCTGTTAGGATTATTCCTGGTACTCTTTTAACAGTACATCTCCTAAACCTCCTTTCCTCCACTGCATTATTCAACAGAGAACAATGCAATTAAGAAATAATCTACTGATAATACATGTCTCTTAAAGGAGAACAACCGGATATTAAAGCTCTAATTCTCTAATTTTAACCAAATGTACTAATCCAGAACATTTCTTAACTACTGAAGCTAAGCAATATGGTGGGAAAGGGATACTCGGTCTCACCCTTGACTATACTTTCCCATTTATTACCTCAAAGTCACTATCTGGTTGCAATAAAGGGCTGTTCTGTGAGAGTTTTATTCCTCTGTACCACAGTACCAGCTGCATTCTTTGAACACAATATCTATGATTTCAGCACCATTTGTAAAAATAAAATGGCCTGCAGATCTTGCTCAAAAGGAATATCAGTACTATCCCCCACAAAAATACACACAGGCACAAAAACACAAGCAAAATTCTACTGCAAAGGACTGTTTTATGAAAAGAAGAAATGATACACTCACTGTATTCTGACCACATAAAGACATTTAAAAACTTCTTCTGCTGCGTACTTGCTTTCCAAAGTTAGGAGGGACACATTATATATATTTATGGAGTCGGTGCGGTAGATGACATATATAAACTTTATGTACCAATTAAAATGAAGAACTGTAAAACCATAACTAGCTAAAGCATTGGCTAAATGCATACATACATACATATTCACAAAACCTATTTTTCCCAGTAATATGCTATGTTTGGAGGGTATAAGTTATATCAAAAATAGAAACATTTACGAATATTATAATTAGCAACACCTATTTGTTAAGCAGGTATGTATAATAAACAATAACAATATCCATTTGTTGACCAGGTATGCTGCATATAGTCCATTTTTAAGAGTGACCCAGAAGAAAGGTCTAGTTAAATGACTTGCTCAAGGTCACACAATAAACAAATGACAGCTGTGGGAATCAAACCATGTACTACAGGAGCTACAGCCCACAGCCATCTGCACCAGCTGCCAGATGGCTACAGAGTTATTAACAGCTCATTTATCCTGGCCAATGTTCATGCAACAAGATGTCATTCCACAACAGTGAAATGAAATATTTTTCTTCCTGATGAAGGTCCCCACACTCAATATCCTTTTTCCCTTAAACATCAAATGCAAACAGTTAAAAATGAAGTAACTCACTGCACTGAAATAAGAAGCAGTTATACTCTTTCTTGCAGGTGCTTTATGTATTCTGCAGTCATTGACCATGTTAATGAGTTTAGAAACAGTACCTTATTTGTAGACCACCTCCTTCATACTTTTGTTTGTTGAAACAGTCTCACAGATCACACACTTGTATGACGTTCTCACATCACCCAGTGGTAAATATTATAAAAATAAAAATAAATACATTGCTCTTGCATTAGTAATATCCCCTAAAAGTTATCTTTTCCCATTCAGTCCTTCTCTTTTATGTTTCAGGCTACAAGCTTTTAGAGTGATTACCATGTTGCAGCTGCTGAAAGCAACACAAAGAATGATTCAGAATTCTAAGAAGAGCTTATTCCTGATGTGAGATGCTTGTTTGCATTTTTAGACATTCTTCCTAAATAAGTAGTCTATGTTACTGTCTGAGGTGTTAGTAGTACTTGAGATAAAAGCTATATGAAGGTAGACCCTATTCCTGTCAGCTGTGCAGAAGTTTACAGAACTTCCCTAATTTTACCTCATGTTTGCCCTGTCCCTCATAAGCTTTTTGATTTTCATGCAAACCATTGAGTATTACAATCAGTCTATAATACATAACATTACAGTATCATACTTTCTGCTGTTCAGAAAATGCATGCCGATGTAAGACTTGTTGTTCTATTAAAGTGTTCAGTGAATTTGAGTAATATATAAAATTTGCTCCTGATTTTGGACCTTTGACTCCACATTATTTTGGCTTTCTCCAGAATTATTGAACAAAGACATTGAGAGAGTCTATAGGCATTAGTTATTGGTCACAGAGTTATCTATTATTAAAATAGCCATGGAAGCCTAACCATAAGTGTTAGTTACACTATTTTGCATAAGAACACACCTTCAGAAAAGTGCAAAAAGTTCTATCAGATATTTGGGGAAACAGCTATATTTGGAGGAGAGGACAATGAAAATGTAAATATTTCCAACTACAATCCTTCCATTTCATCTTTAACACCATTGAATGATGTAAAATGTATAAGGCAGGAAGTGAGCATTTTGCTATCAGCAAAATGCAGCCGTTCTAAATGATTGTTGGGTACTTTAATCAATAGATTAGCAAGGTATGGCAAGAAATAAAAAGAGAGCAAGTCAGACCATTCTACCTTTCAGTCCTCTACTGAGCATCTTAGAGAATGAAGGCATTTAGCTCTAACAACTTACATAACAAATTATGGCAATGCCCACTGTGACATTCCCTCTCTGGGCCAGTAATCAAGGATCCTGAATCCTAACAACTGACACTGGAGAGGGATGTTCACTGGAAAAAAAAGAAAACAGTTCCACACAGTATTTTCAGATGCAGCTCTCTGCATTAAGCACAATTTCCCTTAAGAGCACACAGGGAACACACTCAATCCAGGTTCTGGATTTCCCCCCTCTCTCTCTCCAGGCCCCCAATAATACTCCCAATTTGCACAACTGTAGAGAGTTGAGTCCTCAGCCAAGTGTCCAAGCCAATTCTTCCACCACTTTCTCTGTGAAACCAGTACTCTGTGTCTCTGCTCCAAGCAGCTGACACACACACACTCTCTGAGATTTGATTTTCAAGCACACACACACACACACACACACACACACACACACACACACGCACACACACACACACATCTGGGAAAGGCTGGCACAGATTTACTAGCTATGGCCCCTTCTTCCCAGTCTATAAGTTAGTTACACTGCCACCAGACACTCCAAAGCCAGCTACTCTAAGGCTCTTACAAGGTCACTCAATTATACTGAGTGAAATAAATATTAATGCAAATGATAGTGTTTAACCAATGCAGTAAGGATTTCATGAGTGGCCACAGAGTCACCAAATAGATATTAGTACTCTCAAGGGTTAAAATATTCTCTAAAGGACCAGGCACAATGAAAAGTTTAAATATTTCATAAGTAATAAAAGAACATGAAAATATGGAATATCTATTTACAATAAACACCAGAGTTTCAATCACAAGAAATTGTAAAATAACACAGATGAATCACACATACAGAAAAATAGTACTTAACTAATCTCATTATATTTTTCTGACTAATCTAAAGAATTACTATTCCTGGCCATGAGCAAAGCAAGATTAAGTAGGTGAGGGGTCCTTTTTTGTCAGGTTCCAAAAACAGACTGCACAGAGATTTCTGTCTCATCTAGTATTAAAACATCATTTCAGTGATGGATTACAGGATGACATCACATATATCTGGTTATTTGATTTCTGGTTCCCATACTACCCCCCCTTTTACTAGAGGCTGCCAACATTTAGCACAGATGTGTTACCTTACACACCTAGAGCTTTGCTATGATCTATTGCAGGTTCTAGAAGTCATAAAACAATTTCAAACTTCCACCCTTCCAGAGCAGTAATTAGTTCACTGCTATAGACAATACAACAAGGATTTGTAGTCCTTGTTTTCACAGACATTTCATCTCTGTCTGCAATCAAAACTCTAAGATACAATCTTTATGGTCTACCAAGTAAGTTAATTTCAAACTATTTTTCAAAGTTAGCTGGACTAAGATTAATCTCTTCTCTTCCAGTATCCTCTGTTAAAATATTCATTTCAACATTTACCATACAGTCTGACATACAGGTATATTTTTAACACAGGCAGCTTTACAAATAAATTTTTCAACATAAGCATCTATACTAATCAGTTCGATATACAAATGACATATAACTATTTACAAAATTCCAGCTAGCTATGCTGGCATATATTACACATCCACTGCCCTACTTCTCCTGGCATAGCTGGCAATACCTCACATCATCACATCTTTCCCGCTTTGAAGACTCAAGCTAGTTTTTCAAGTGACCCTTGAGAAATGTGGTTTGAGGGGAATGAGCCTGTCTTTGAATACATTAACCCATATCCTGTCTTGAGAACCCATCTGCATTGTCACTACGATGCTGCACTTTCATGTCATATGCCTGCAACCCTAGGCTCCATCTTAGTAACATAGCATTTTCATGGCTAGCTCGATGTAGCCATAGATCCCCCACAGACTCCACCTACCTCCTACTGTAAATACTTAGCACAAGGGGCTCCTTATAATGGTAAGGCTTCATCATGTTAACTTACAATTTGTGCCCCTGGCAGCAGTTCTACCATGCAGTTAAAATCACTAATCTTCCTTGCCACTTTAAATGGTCCCTCCCAAGCTGCTTGAACCTTATTCTGTCGGAGGACAGAGAACCATAACCTGCTGTCACACAGCATACTCTCAGTCTCAAGCATTCCTGTCATACCAGACCTTTTTCTGCCGTTGAGCTCCTGCCAGGTTCTCCTGGGTCAAGCCCATGAGCTTCCTAAGCCTTGTCCTGATGTTTAGGACATATTCCACAACAGACTCCTTTTGGTCCCACACAGACTCCTTGTGAGATTCACATTCACCCTCCCATTCATCACAAATCAAATCTAAAGGCCCCTTTACCCTATGCCCATACAGCAGTTCAAAGGGTGAAAAACCTGTGGCTTCCTAGGGTACATCTCTGTATGCAAACAGCAGATGGGGCAAATATTTGTCCCAATCTCTCTTAAACTGGTCTTTAAATGCCCACAGCATGGTCTTTAGTGTGGAGCTTAACTTCTCTACAAGGCCATTAGTCTGGGGATGGTAGGGGTGGTTTTTAGATGGTTCACCCCACAGCGCTGTTACAAACAAGCCAGCAGGTCTGACATGAAAGTGGCATCTCTGTCAGTCAGTATACCTCTCAGGAAATCTACCCTGCTGAAAATCTCTAACAAAGCATTTGCCACCTTCTCTGCCTCGATGGAGAACAGAGCCAAAACCTCAGGGTATCTAGTAGCATAATCTACTATCACCAGGATATACTTCTTCCCTGTGGAACTTGAGGTACTTAGAGGTCCCACAATATCCATAGCTAATCTCTGAAATGGCTCCTCAATCACAGGCAGAGGCATCAAAGGAACCTTGACCATGTCTCCTGCCTTGCTTACTTTTTGTACTTCTCATAGGTCCTGCAATACAATGTTACATCCCTTGCAATCCATGGCCAATAAAAGTTCTACATAATATGTCTCTTGGTACGCTTTATGCCTATATGACTTCCAAATGAAATGTCATGGGCAATGGCTAGGAGTGACAGATGGTAGGCTCTGGGCACTACCAACTGCTGTATTACCTCCCCCTCTATCCCTCTCTCAGGGGTCCACTCTATATACAGTAACCCTTTGTTCCACTATACAGACTCCCATTTTCCTTGAGGATCAGGTGCCTCCTTAGCTACCTGCCTCAAACATCTTAGTGTAGGGTCTGAGAGCTGAGCCTGCCTCAACTCTGTCTTTGTAACCCTTCCTAGCTCCCTTCCCATATGAAGTCTGGTATCCTCTGATAGTGGTGCCTCACAGTTATCATGGGTACTACCACTCACCTCTGCCCTTGTAGTCATTCTGTCAAAGGGAACATCAGTACCTTCCAGCAGATGTGGCTCACATTCAGGCTCACTGCTGCAGAGAAGCTCCCTCCCTGAAATTCTCACCTCACCAGACCTAGCTTCAGGTGTGGGATCTGTCTTGGTCTCCTCCAGGCTACTAGACCTACATGCATGTCTCCAAGCCTGACTGCATGTAACTGTGTACACACAAGGTACTGCATTATCAAATCATTCCCTATCAAGACATCTGCAGGGATATCCTGAAACACACCTACCTGCTTGCTTCCTTTTCCACCTTCCCAGTCGACCAAAGGCATTTGGAATGGGGTCCCTCCTAAAGCTCTGACTGGTTGAAATTATTATTATGGTTAAGCGCTTTCATCTAAAGTACTTAGACTTCTTCAGAACAAAATTTAAACAAACACATAAGCTTATATACACATCCTCAATCAATTAAATTAATTAATCAATTACTTTAAAATGCCAGTGTGTCATTTTTTTAAAATACTTTAAAATTCATTAAATGTCAAAATAATAATTGTCTTATAAAATAATTGTCTTATAAAATAATTCAAAATGCAATGTAAAGTCAGTTCATTAGAATAAATATAATGAACCACAATACCTAATAATATTTCTATCCATTGTTAACTAAAATAGGTTTAATTGATATGTGGTCGTTCAACCCAGGCAATGTTGAAGCATTTAACTTAATTTGCCATCTTGTTTCTAGTTCACCTAATTTTTTCCTAATATTCCCTCCCCTGGGATTCACTGACGCTATATCCAGAATGGCAAAGTAAAACATATTGCACCCATTACTTTCTGCTAAGTGTCTCCATAGGGCATTTTTAGTATCTTTTTTCTTTATACAATAATAATGATTGTATATTCTTTCCCTTAAACTTATTTTGGTCTTCCCTACATAATAACTAGGACATTTTGAACATTTAGCTAAATAAACTAAGTGGGTGGTCCTACAATTGCCCTTCCTAAACTTTACCTTGGTGTCTATAACATTATCCAAAATTAAGGTGTTCTCAACAAGAATATATCTGCACTGGTTGCAGGTACCACATTTGGATGTGCCTTTCAAGTTCTTATCCTTAGTATTAATATGTATTTTTCTTTCTAGTTCAGCTTTCATATTCCACCCGTTCCTAGATACAAACCTAGGTGCTTCACCCACTACATCAATAATTTTCCTATCCATTTTTAGTATATTCCAATTGTTGGAAATAATATTTTTAATATTAATGGTCCATGGTGTGTGTTCCAGAATGCATGCTCTGGTATAATCTATTTGTTTCTCCCTATCATTTATTTCCACGTTGTCTTCCTTGACCATGGGCACTTTACCTAATAAGGGCACATATTTTTTACTCCATTGACTTTCCACATATTCAGTTACATCTTTGACCAGCCATATAGGGTATCCCCTTTGAATAAACATATCCCCTATATATTGTAATTCTGACACTAAATCTTCATGTTCAGAGGTCATCCTGGCAGCCCTTATGCATTGCCCTTTAATTATACTCTTTCTTTGTGTCAAAGGGTGGGAACTTGTATATTCTAGGTATCCATTACTAAATGTTTCTTTCCTGTATATTTTAGTTTTTATTTTTCCTTCATCCACCTCTATTGATGTATCGAGGTAGGCCATCCTATGGGAGTCCACACTGAAGGTGAATTTCATATCTTCGCTCCTTGAATTCATATAGGACATGAATAGTTCTAACTCATCCCTATTACTTTTCCATATCAAAAATATATCATCCAAAAAGCGATAATAGCAAGAAATTCTATGAATCCACTTGCTTTTAAATATGTATTCATCCTCCCAATCATATAGATATAAATTTGCAAAATGGGGGCACAAGCTGCCCCCATTGCTACTCCTCTTGTTTGAGTATAATGCTCCCCTTCAAACATTATAAAATTGTTTTTCAAAATCAGTTCCATAAATTCCACTGTAAGTTCTATCTTGTCACTAGAATAATTGCTTAATTTTTTCATACAGTTTTCCAACCTTTCTAGTCCTTCATCTTGAGGTATATTTGAAAATAAATCGACTACATCAATAGTCACTAAAAGAGCTCCAGGAACTAACATATCATTTCTTAATCTTCCCAGAAAGTCCCAGGAATCAATTATTATATGCTGGATGGACTTATATAATGGCTTTAGCCATCCGTCCACTACCTTTCCAAAATTAAAGGTTTTTGACTTGTTGCCCGAAATGATAGGCCTAAACGGTGGGTCTGCCATGTTCTTATGGCTCTTGGGGATACCCACTATAGTAATTATTATGGGAAATTCAACCTTCGGGTATTCATAAAGATCCCCACTGATCCTTTCATCTATCAGCAGGTCTTCCAAATAGAGGTTAATTTTATTGTATCCTATATTGACTTCATTTTTAGATGAAACTTTATAGTTACCTGAATTTAATAAAATTGCATTGATCTTATTCTTGTATTCTTCCTGGTCATAAAGGACCACCCCTCCCCCTTTGTCGGGCTTCATAATTCTTATCCTCTTGTTCATTTGTAGTTCCCTTAATACTGAAGCTTCCTGGATGGTCAAATTGTATGCTACTTTATTATTGTTCACCTTACTAGTGTAAGCATATAATTCATCAATAACCATTTTTTCATATATTCCCAATGTGGGGTTAAGGGGTGGGGTAAATATACTTTTCTTCTTATATGCACTATTACATTCTGTCTTCTTTTTGTCATTATTAAATAACAAAGCTAGGTTTAATTTCCTAAGGTATTTTTTAAAATCTATGATGAAATCTTCCACTCTCAGTCTTTTTACTGGCACAAATTTCATACCTTTACTGAACAGAGTAAAATGCTCTTTCTTCACTTCTGTAGGGGTATAAGTGTGAATGAAGAACTGTTTGTATTCACTGGTTATGATATTAATCCTCACTATCCCAGCATTTTCATTCAGTTCTATCTTGTGTGCCCCTCCCCTATATACCTTCCTTCTTTGTTGTTGTGTGTTGCCCTGTATCCCTGATTTTGACCATTTTTTAGACTTGTTTTCCCCTTTGTTTCCTCTAAAAAAGCATCAGAATCATAGTAATTATCTTTGTTCTTCCCATAGTCAGCCCTATCAAAATGAACATTGTCCCTATAGGGCCGCTCATGGTTGTAATGTGCACTCCCTCTCCTCCCATTATGAGTATTCCTGTCGTGTCCTTGATCTTTTTTACGGTCATATTTTTCCCACCTATAAGCTTGTCCCCTTTTGTATTGGTCTAGGTCTCTCTGATATTTTCTACATTTTCTCTCAAATTGCTGGTCTATTTGTTTCTGAACCCAATTATACTGAGCATTTATACAGTATTCATACTCATCGTATAGAGTATCATTAATAATAATATCATTCAATCTATCAAGTTCATTCATTAATACACCAATTTTTTTGTCATTACATTGCAAAATAAAACGCATAAAGGAAATGCCAATCCCATTGAACATCTCAGAACATTCCTTCTTAATTTCATTATCAAGTTCAATGCCCATGGGATATTTATAAAACCGAAGTCCCATAGGGAGTACATTAGTTTCTATACACTTCATTAAGTAACTATTTTCTAATTGTAAGCTCTTACAACTTTTGAGCTTTTTGCCAAACTCAAACATCAAATACACGAAAGAAACATTTAGTAATGGATACCTAGAATATACAAGTTCCCACCCTTTGACACAAAGAAAGAGTATAATTAAAGGGCAATGCATAAGGGCTGCCAGGATGACCTCTGAACATGAAGATTTAGTGTCAGAATGACATTATATAGGGGATATGTTTATTCAAAGGGGATACCCTATATGGCTGGTCAAAGATGTAACTGAATATGTGGAAAGTCAATGGAGTAAAAAATATGTGCCCTTATTAGGTAAAGTGCCCATGGTCAAGGAAGACAACGTGGAAATAAATGATAGGGAGAAACAAATAGATTATACCAGAGCATGCATTCTGGAACATACACCATGGACCATTAATATTAAAAATATTATTTCCAACAATTGGAATATACTAAAAATGGATAGGAAAATTATTGATGTAGTGGGTGAAGCACCTAGGTTTGTATCTAGGAACGGGTGGAATATGAAAGCTGAACTAGAAAGAAAAATACATATTAATACTAAGGATAAGGACTTGAAAGGCACATCCAAATGTGGTACCTGCAACCAGTGCAGATATATTCTTGTTGAGAACACCTTAATTTTGGATAATGTTATAGACACCAAGGTAAAGTTTAGGAAGGGCAATTGTAGGACCACCCACTTAGTTTATTTAGCTAAATGTTCAAAATGTCCTAGTTATTATGTAGGGAAGACCAAAAGAAGTTTAAGGGAAAGAATATACGATCATTATTATTGTATAAAGAAAAAAGATACTAAAAATGCCCTATGGAGACACTTAGCAGAAAGTAATGGGTGCAATATGTTTTACTTTGCCATTCTGGATATAGCGTCAGTGAATCCCAGGGGAGGGAATATTAGGAAAAAATTAGGTGAACTAGAAACAAGATGGCAAATTAAGTTAAATGCTTCAAAATTGCCTGGGTTGAACGACCACATATCAATTAAACCTATTTTAGTTAACAATGGATAGAAATATTATTAGGTATTGTGGTTCATTATATTTATTCTAATGAACTGACTTTACATTGCATTTTGAATTATTTTATAAGACAATTATTTTATAAGACAATTATTATTTTGACATTTAATGAATTTTAAAGTATTTTAAAAAAATGGCACACTGGCATTTTAAAGTAATTGATTAATTAATTTAATTGATTGAGGATGTGTATATAAGCTTATGTGTTTGTTTAAATTTTGTTCTGAAGAAGTCTAAGTACTTTAGATGAAAGCGCTTAACCATAATAATAATTTCAACCAAATAAAGGAATTTTATAGTATTGAGTGTCGGTTTATCGAATCCATACCAGAGGGAGCAGCCTGGAATTGTGATTTATCGTGTTGACTGTTTCCAGTATTCATTTGTGTGTTATACGTTGCATTTTTGAGGCATGGATTTGTTGGATGAATTGCCTTCTATTTTTTCACCTCGGAGAGACGAAATCAGGGATATCCAATCCGAAATGGCAATCATGCGTGGGGAACTAACTCGGCTGATTGAGCTAGTGAGTCAGCCAACGTACCATGGTAAAGGAAAAGAGCGGATGACGTCACCAAGAGCGAACAGCGCGAGTGGTAAATGTTATTCGATACCCAACAGCCAGGGAGATGAAGATGGGCGGAATACCAGTACTTCTGATGGATCCAAACCCGATGGTCAGGTTAATAGGACCGATGGAGGGAGAGAACTAGGATCGGAGGCGGAATTCATCTTATCCGGAGCCAAGCCTAAGCGGATACCACCAAAAAGGACATATACCATGGCGGTTAATGTTCAAAGCGCAGGTACTGTTTCCCACTATACGAAAGCTAAAAAAGATGCGGAAGCCAAAGGAAATTGTTATAAAAATTTTATTGAATCAAATTTTAATTTCAGTGGGCAGGGCAGGACTTGTACAAAGCTGAACCATAAAAGCGGTGACAGTTTGAACAGTAATATGATACTTAAAGAATTGATGTTTGAGTTTGGCAAAAAGCTCAAAAGTTGTAAGAGCTTACAATTAGAAAATAGTTACTTAATGAAGTGTATAGAAACTAATGTAGTCCCTATGGGACTTCGGTTTTATAAATATCCCATGGGCATTGCACTTGATAATGAAATTAAGAAGGAATGTTCTGAGATGTTCAATGGGTTTGGCATTTCCTTTATGCGTTTTATTTTGCAATGTAATGACAAAAAAATTGGTGTATTAATGAATGAACTTGATAGATTGAATGATATTATTATTAATGATGCTCTATACGATGAATATGAATACTGTATAAATGCTCAGTATAATTGGGTTCAGAAACAAATAGACCAGCAATTTGAGAGAAAATGTAGAAAATATCAGAGAGACCTAGACCAATACAAAAGGGGACAAGCTTATAGGTGGGAAAAATATGACCGTAAAAAAGATCAAGGACACGACAGGAATACTCATAATGGGAGGAGAGGGAGTGCACATTACAACCATGAGCAGCCCTATAGGGACAATGTTCATTTTGATAGGGCTGACTATGGGAAGAACAAAGATAATTACTATGATTCTGATGCTTTTTTAGAGGAAACAAAGGGGAAAACAAGTCTAAAAAACAGTCAAAATCAGGGATACAGGGCAACACACAACAACAAAGAAGGAAGGTATATAGGGGAGGGGCACACAAGATAGAACTGAATGAAAATGCTGGGATAGTGAGGATTAATAACATAACCAGTGAATACAAACAGTTCTTCATTCACAATTATACCCCTACAGAAGTGAAGAAAGAGCATTTTACTCTGTTCAGTAAAGGTATGAAATTTGTGCCAGTAAAAAGACTGAGAGTGGAAGATTTCATCATAGATTTTAAAAAATACCTTAGGAAATTAAACCTAGCTTTGTTATTTAATAATGACAAAAAGAAGACAGAATGTAATAGTGCATATAAGAAGAAAAGTACATTTACCCCACCCCTTAACCCCACATTGGGAATATATGAAAAAATGGTTATTGATGAATTATATGCTTACACTAGTAAGGTGAACAATAATAAAGTAGCATACAATTTGACCATCCAGGAAGCTTCAGTATTAAGGGAACTACAAATGAACAAGATGATAAGAATTATGAAGCCCGACAAAGGGGGAGGGGTGGTCCTTTATGACCAGGAAGAATACAAGAATAAGATCAATGCAATTTTATTAAATTCAGGTAACTATAAAGTTTAATCTAAAAATGAAGTCAATATAGGATACAATAAAATTAACCTCTATTTGGAAGACCTGCTGATAGATGAAAGGATCAGTGGGGATCTTTATGAATACCTGAAGGTTGAATTTCCCATAATAAGTACTATAGTGGGTATCCCCAAGATCCATAAGAACATGGCAGACCCACCGCTTAGGCCTATAATTTTGGGCAACAAGTCAAAAACCTTTAATTTTGGAAAGGTAGTGGACTGATGGCTAAAGCCATTATATAAGTCCATCCAGCATATAATAATTGATTCCTGTGACTTTCTGGGAAGATTAAGAAATGATATGTTAGTTCCTGGAGCTCTTTTAGTGACTATTGACGTAAGTCGATTTATTTTTAAATATACCTCAAGATGAAGGACTAGAAAGGTTGGAAAACTGTATGAAAAAATTAAGCAATTATTCTAGTGACAAGATAGAACTTACAGTGGAATTTATGGAACTGATTTTGAAAAACAATTTTATAATGTTTGAAGGGGAGCATTATATTCAAACAAGAGGAGTAGCAATGGGGGCAGCTTGTGCCCCCATTTTTGCAAATTTATATCTATATGATTGGGAGGATGAATACATATTTAAAAGCAAGTGGATTCATAGAATTTCTTGCTATTATCGCTTTTTGGATGATATATTTTTGATATGGAAAAGTAATAGGGATGAGTTAGAACTATTCATGTCCTATTTGAATTCAAGGAGCGAAGATATGAAATTCACCTTCAATGTGGACTCCCATAGGATGGCCTACCTCGATACATCAATAGAGGTGGATGAAGGAAAAATAAAAACTAAAATATACAGGAAAGAAACATTTAGTAATGGATACCTAGAATATACAAGTTCCCACCCTTTGACACAAAGAAAGAGTATAATTAAAGGGCAATGCATAAGGGCTGCCAGGATGACCTCTGAACATGAAGATTTAGTGTCAGAATTACAATATATAGGGGATATGTTTATTCAAAGGGGATACCCTATATGGCTGGTCAAAGATGTAACTGAATATGTGGAAAGTCAATGGGGTAAAAAATATGTGCCCTTATTAGGTAAAGTGCCCATGGTCAAGGAAGACAACGTGGAAATAAATGATAGGGAGAAACAAATAGATTATACCAGAGCATGCATTCTGGAACACACACCATGGACCATTAATATTAAAAATATTATTTCCAACAATTGGAATATACTAAAAATGGATAGGAAAATTATTGATGTAGTGGGTGAAGCACCTAGGTTTGTATCTAGGAACGGGTGGAATATGAAAGCTGAACTAGAAAGAAAAATACATATAAATACTAAGGATAAGGACTTGAAAGGTACATCCAAATGTGGTACCTGCAACCAGTGCAGATATATTCTTGTTGAGAACACCTTAATTTTGGATAATGTTATAGACACCAAGGTAAAGTTTAGGAAGGGCAATTGTAGGACCACCCACTTAGTTTATTTAGTTAAATGTTCAAAATGTCCTAGTTATTATGTAGGGAAGACCGAAAGAAGTTTAAGGGAAAGAATATACGATCATTATTATTGTATAAAGAAAAAAGATACTAAAAATGCCCTATGGAGACACTTAGCAGAAAGTAATGGGTGCAATATGTTTTACTTTGCCATTCTGGATATAGCGTCAGTGAATCCCAGGGGAGGGAATATTAGGAAAAAATTAGGTGAACTAGAAACAAGATGGCAAATTAAGTTAAATGCTTCAACATTGCCTGGGTTGAACGACCACATATCAATTAAACCTATTTTAGTTAACAATGATAGAAATATTATTAGGTATTGCAGTTCATTATATTTATTCTAATGAACTGACTTTACATTGCATTTTGAATTATTTTATAAGACAATTATTTTATAAGACAATTATTATTTTGACATTTAATGAATTTTAAAGTATTTTAAAAAAATGGCACACTGGCATTTTAAAGTAATTGATTAATTAATTTAATTGATTGAGGATGTGTATATAAGCTTATGTGTTTGTTTAAATTTTGTTCTGAAGAAGTCTAAGTACTTTAGATGAAAGCGCTTAACCATAATAATAATTTCAACCAAATAAAGGAATTTTATAGTATTGAGTGTCGGTTTATCGAATCCATACCAGAGGGAGCAGCCTGGAATTGTGATTTATCGTGTTGACTGTTTCCAGTATTCATTTGTGTGTTAAAGCTCTGACTGGAGTGGACTGCCCAAGCAAGTACTGCTCTTCTTTAACCAATGCATGCTTCACCATGGTTCTGTCAGAGGCTGTATGTCTCTTAGCAGTGGCCTGTTTCCATCCACTAAGACAGGATATACACTCTGGTGATAGTCTGGTACCCATGTTGTCTCCAGACAACTTACCACTGGCATACCATTATTCTCACTTGGTGGGTCTCCCACCTCTTTTCCCCACCTTGCGTCCATGGACATCTATATGATACATGACCCCACTGGTTAGATCTAAAACATCTAACCCTTGATCCTGGCCATGTACCTGATCTAGTGGCTTCCCCTGTTACTGGTGTACTCTGTTGGGGTAGTTTAGGATGCCCACCATGGTTTCCCTTATATCCGTGTGCAGCACTGGGTATCCACTTTCTGTGCATTGGTGCCCTGCTTACTAGGTAGAGATTCCCCTTTTCCCCAGCTCATCTGCAGGGTTACACTCCCGGTCTTCCAACCAGATGCTCATGTCCTCAGGCAAAGTGCTAAGGTCTTGTTCCCTCATCAAAAGGCCTGCCAGCCCTTCAGAAGTGGTGACCTGACACCCACTCACCCAGCTATGAAAATAAGTGCTTACCTCAGCAATATAAGCACACACACTTTCATATGCCTTGCATCTATGCTCACAAAACTTTTTTTCTGTAAGCTTCAGGTGGTAACTTAAAACTTTCTAGTAAACAAGGCTTTATTTTAAACAATCAATATCAGACAATTTAGAAACTGCAGTTACAGCTTTACCATGGAGTAAGGGGGTCAGTAACCATATCCAGAGCCTTTAGTCAACATTATGTTTACATAGTCTTTCAAACATATGAATAAAGCTATCAAAATTATCACCCTCTGTAAACTGTGGAAGAAATGTACTAGCCTTTATTGCGTCTAGAGTTTGATTATTCCCTTCCCCATTGCCTCCATGACCCTGATGAAGATGTAGCTTCTCCCTCTCACGTTGATGCTGCTTCTTATTTTCTTTGGCCTCCAAATGCTGCAGTCTTTCTGCTGATTCTAATTCCATATGTTTTGCCTGCATAGTCTTTCATTATCTTCAGCCTTCAAACACCACAGTTTCTCTGCTGATTCTAATTGCAAATGTTTGGCCTCCAGTTCAGGTCTCTTTAACTCCAGATGGGGTTTTAAGTCCTCTGAGAAAAGGTGAACTGTCCTGCTTCTGAGGGCTACAAATTTTCATCACCAGACCTTATCCTCCTGGTTGCTTCTCTGAGCTGCGACTAAGGCTGAAATAATTTCCTCTTTAGTCAGGTTAGCATGCACCAATCCTTTGGCTTCACACATCTTGGCCAACTGGTTCTTTGTCAACTTGCGATAATCCTTTGCTGATATATTTTCCTAATTTCCCTGACTACACTAAACTAACAAAAACCTAAACAAAACAATTGTGAAAATAAAACTCTGTTATGTTTACCTTGTGAATGTTGAGAGTACACACATCTTTAGTGGCAACTGGCTACAGGCAACAAAAGTTTAATTAATATCCCACCACTGCTCACCAATATGTGATGTCCCCTGTTTGGGCCAGTACTCAAGGAGCCTGAATCCTAACAACTGACACTAGAAAGGGACATTCACTTGGAGCAAAAATAAATCCACACAGTATTTCCAGATGCAGCTCTCTGCATCAAGCACAATTTCTGGTAAGATCACATAGGGAACACACTCAGTCAGGGGGTCTGGATTTCCCCTCTGTCTCTCTGCAGGCTGCCAGTAAGATTCACCACTGACACACCTGTAGAGCTGAGTCCTCAGCCAAGTGTCCAAGCCATGTTCTCCACCATTCTCTCTGTGAAACCAGTGTTCTCTGTCCCTGCTCCAAACACACTCAGTCAGGGGGTCTGGATTTCCCTTTTGACTCTCTGCAGGCTGCCAATAAGACTCACCACTGACACAGCTGTAGAGTTGAGTCCTCAGCCAAGTGTCCAAGTCACGTTCTCCACCATTCTCTCTGTGAAACCAGTATTCTGTATCCCCTGCTCCAAGCAGCTGATACAGACATTCTTTGAGATGTGATTTTCACACACACACACACACACACACACACACACACACACACACACACACACACACACACAAACACACACACACATATATATACACGCACACACACACACACACCCACACACACACACACACACACACACACACACACACACACACACACACACACACACACACACACACACACACACACACACACATACACACACACACACACACACACCTAGGAAAGGCAGGCAGGCACAGATTTACTAGCTAAGCCCCCTTCCTCCCAGACTATAAGTAGTTACACTGCCACCAGACACTCCAAAGCCACCTACTCTACGGCTGTTCCAAGGGCACTCAATTATACTGAGTGAAATTAATATAGTGTTTGACCAATGCAGTAAGGCTTTCAGGAGTGGCCAAACAGTTACCAAATAGATACGAGTACTCTAAAAAGTTAAAATATTCTCTAAAGGGCCAGCCACAATGAAAGGTTCATAGTTTCATAGGTAGGTACTAGGCTATTGGCCCTAGGGTCTATATAAGCCTAGCCAAAAAATGTACCCTGGTTTTCGCCACCCAAGAAAATTATTTTCCTGTGCCCCTGTTGAGTAGAGCCACAGAAGTGATACCTGGGGTGAATTTTCCATTTCCCATCCAATCATCAAGATTTTTCTTGAAGAGTGCTAATGAGGAGCTCTGTTTGACATAGATAGGTAGTCTGTTCCAGAGTATGGGAAGTCTCTGGGACAGGAATCTATCCCTCCAGCATGTTCTGTTTATTGTGGTGACAAGGTTTAGATCCCTAGAGCGTGTAGCTCGGAGGGATTGGGATTTCTTTAAGTGGAGCATGTCTAACAGCTCTGGGTTTGACATAGCTTTGTATGTTAGGCAGAGATCGCCCCTGAGTAGGTGATATGTGATGGAATAGAGCTGTAGTTTTTTGAGACGGTCTGTGTAGGGCATCTGTTTGAGGCGAGTAATCCTCTTTGTGAGGTATTTCTGTTGTCTTTCCAGTTGGATGGTGGGATATGTGGGTCTATATTAGAACATCAAAGTTTCAAAACTTCGAATGTTCTAATATCAAACCCTATTCAGCGAAAGCTGAAAACATCGAACATAAATTTGCTGTTCCAGAAAACACATACACACAACACAAGCACACCAAACAAACAGCAATCCATACACATACACCTAAAATCTTACGTCTAACCCTACACTAAACTATACACACACCACTAACTATCCACTTACCTTAACCCAAACCCTAACCCTAAGGTCCATCACTAACGCACACTCACCTCACCCTAACCCTAACTCACCTACCCCACCCTAACCCTCACGTCCACATAATTGCACACTTACCTGATCCACACCCTAACCCTAACTCACCTAACCTGCCCTAACCCTCACTTCCACACAATCGCACACATACCTAACCCGCGCCCTAACCCTAACACACCTAACCCACCCTAACCCTCACATCCACACAATTGCACACATACCTAACCTGCACCCTAACCCTAACTAACCTAACCCGCACTCAACCACACACTTACCTGAACCTGACCCATAACTTTCCACCACAGCGCTGAAAATACCAAAGCAACAGAAACAGACAACCAAATTCTTTCCCTAGGAAAACATTCCGTTTTCTGTTGCTTCGATATTTTCAGCTTTTGCTAAATAGGGTTTGATATTATAACATTCGAAGTTTTGAAACTTCGATGTTCTAATGTAGATCCACATATCCCACCATTCATTCATACTACCTACATTCGGGAGTTCTCCTATGCTTCACTGAAACTGAATTCATTAAAATTTCAACTGGATGAAAAAAAAATGATCAAAGTTTTAACTTGATAGAAGCAAAATAATTAA
>NC_056727.1:655172138-655222138 GCF_019279795.1 Protopterus annectens
TTAAAGAAAAGAAAGGTTTTGGACACCAAAAGGACTAGCTACACCTATACCTGCACAAAACAGAGTAGCAAAAAAGCCAAAATTGTGAATCATCATAACCAACATTGAAAAATTGTGCCTAGCAAAAATGTGGCAGCTCAAGACTGGACTCAGTATAATGCAGTATTAACCCAGTATGGAAGAAGGAGAACCTAATCTTTTCAACCTTGCCTGCAAAAAGATGTGTTGTTTTCACACAATGAGGGGATGAAAAGCTGGTATGAGCAATGAGAAAGTCTAGGCTGTGCATTCTACCCATAACTCAGAAAGAGCTCACCTGGGCAATACACTGTGGGAGAAATCTCAGTTGAGAAACAGGATATTAATGCGAGCCAAATGTCTAGTAATTAGAATACTGGGAATCTAAACTAAGGTTGTCCTCAGGCAAGTGCACCCTTCACTGGTGGTATTCCTCCAACTATTATTCCACTCCATGCATTGTTCAGAGTTCTTGGTTAAACCACAGTTTGCAATGAGCAGTAGACTGTACACAGAATGGAAGCATGGTATCTAGAGTACCATTCAATTCCCCACCCCCCACCTGTAGTCTATTAGAACTGACTCTGTACACTCAGCACAAACCTTACTTAATAGCTGGTCCTATAAGGGCATTGAAACTCCAATATCAATGTTTTGATGATCGTTACAGTGGATCAGCCTGATATCCACTGACATAGCTGGTAAAAGCCCAAGCCTAATATGAACCATGTAATCATCAGACCAAAAAGACTGGTTCCATCTCTGAGTTATTGATCTCCAAGCCAAGTTGAAAACCAAAGTGTAATGAATGTCTACACATATGTATCACAGTGATAACAGCCTGAATGAATTTGGGAAAAAAGTAAGAGGCCTCATAGTCTGAGTGACCCAGGCATTGAACTCATCCAAGATAAGTCTTGGGAAATTCATGCAGTAGTTGGAAGAGGATGTCTGTAAGTTCCTGTAGAAACCCTACCAGATACCCAGGGGGTGATAAACAAGAAGAATTCTTCAGTTTACTCCTTCCACAAAGACATAATCAAATATGTTGATGCTACTGACATCGACCTAGTTCAGACCAAGGGATGACATAACACAAATGGCCATACAATAACAGGAACTGCTATTTCCTAGGCTATGAATAACCTGGCAAACTAGCCAAATCAGAACTGAAAGATGCAGCCTACTATTTCTCTCTAACAATATCTACATGATAAATGCCAAATCAAATATGCAGAGCAAATATGAGACTTGGCTTATTCACTGCCAACATAGCTCTGCATTCAAACAACACTCTGGATAAGGGCCAGAGAATAGCAAGTCCCATGTTGAAGTCATAGGTTTACAGGTTCATAGGTTGGTACTAGGCTATCGGCCCTAGGGATTATACAAGCCTAGCCATAACAATTCCCTGGATATTTCTTCCCACAATATTTACTTCCTTGGACCCCTGTCTAGCAGGGTGACTGACATAATCCCCAGGGTGAATTTCCTATCTTCCATCCAATCGTCAAGGTTCCTTTTGAAAAGGGCCAAGGAGGTGCTCTGCTTGACATGTATGGGCAGTCTATTCCAGAGTATGGGGAGTCTCTGGGTCAAGAAACTATCCCTCCAATATGTTTTGTTCATTGTGATGACAATGTTTAGATCCCTGGAGCATGTGGCTCTGAGGGATTGGGATTTCTTTAAGTGGAGCATATCCAATAGCTCAGGGTTTGACATGGCCTTGTATGTTAAGCAGAGATCGCCTCTGAGTAGACAATATGTCACAGAGTACAGCTGGAGTTTATTTAGATGGTCAGCATGGGGCATCTGCTTTAGGCCTGTGATTCTTTTAGAGAGGTATTTTTGCGGCCTTTCCAGCTGTTGCAGATATCTTGTGAGGTACATACCATATGGGGCATTGTACTCTGTAATGGGTCTAATGAGGGATGAGTACAGTGGGACAATGACCTTCTTTTTTCTGGATGAAAAGCCCTTAAGTGATGAGGTTTGCCACATAGAAGGATTTCCTGACTGTTGTGGCAATGTGGTTATTGAAGGTGAGACCACTGCCCACCTGTGTCACAAAGTCTCTCATCACACTTTCAGTGTTTAGTGTACTGCCACCTATGTGGTAATTCAAGGGTACATGGTTTTTCCCAAAGGGGATAACTATACATTTCTTGGCATTAAGCTTGACCCCATGGCTCTGACACCAAGCATCTGTTTCTGTAAAGTTCTTTTGTAGAATATCCACATCATTTGGGGATTCAATAATGGCTCCCAGTTTACAGTCATCTGTGAACTTTGTTAGCCAGAGTCCCTTAGTGTTGGCCTGTACTTCAGAGAAGTAGATGCCAAACAAGAGTGGTCCCAGGACTGAACCCTGAGGTACTCCACTTGTCACATGTCTGGAGCTGGATTTGGAGTCGGCTACTTTTGCAGTCTGGGTTCTGTCATGATTACATCTTCACAATTAACAGATATCACAGAAGAATAGTTGGAAGTCCAATTTCTGAGGTGCTACCACAAAACAACAAGGACACTTGTCATGCAGGCAGTTTACTTGACAGTAACAAGTGCAAAGCCTTATCCCCGTATGTTCTCCCAAATCAGGTTGTGCAGGTAAACAAAGCCTTCTGCCCTAACATGATGGCTTTTTACAACCCTTCCTCTATTATTTTTCAGTTTACTGCTGCCTGCAAGTAGTAGATCCAAGAAATCTAAAGGACCGCCTCCAAAGTTTATAATACATTTGCATATGAATAGGGGAAAAGTACTGCTGTAATAAGATAGTAAATTCAGAGTTACTGTAAGTTAAAGAAAAGTCTGACATACAATAACTCTTTGTGTTGGAACAATGTCCCAAAGGCAGCATAGATGCTTATGTTATGGAAATTGAGCCAAAGGCTGTGAATATTGTGAGTTTCATGATTCATTAATGCAAGGCAAAATCTCACTTGGTATCAGAAATGATGAGACAGAGCGGAAAGTTGATTTAATGTTAAATAAAGAGAATGATTACATCTTTACAATTAACAGATATCACCGAGGAATCACAGTTGTGTAAATTACTTATGAGACAGTATAAGCTAAAAACAAAACTAATATAGAATCAACTAGCTATGGGAAACAAAACAAGCATGAGAAATGCACTGATACATTCTGCATGAAATATGGTATAAGTATAATGAATGGAAATGCCCATCAATCAAGCTAGTGTGAAGATACTGTGGAAAGAGACATCATTTTGATGAAGTACAAAAGATGAAAGAAATTAATGCTCAGTCAAAAGGAGTGCATGTAGTAGAACAAAATCACAAAGTCATCCCAATGAATTTTTTTTGAGGGGACACAATAAGTACTGAGAATGTACACAGAATCAAATGTACAAGAAATAGCATGGAAAATGTATAGCAAATGGATTAGTCAGAAATCTGGACAGATAAACTCAAAATTAATATCTAAATGTTGTGTTTAGACTAGACACTGATGCAGAGTATAAAGTACAGTCTTCACAATGTTTTAAACATTGAATATAAAATATAAAAAAACTGAGGCTGTCAACATGCAAACTAATTAAATGTTTAAGCTATCATGCAAATTTATTGAGTCAGATGTTATTTACTTGCCCATGTAATGATAAAATGTAAATTCAGTTCCAGATAGTTGATACTGCAGATAGTTCTTCTATTTTGGGTCTTTGAATTGCCAGAATCTTGGTATATTGATAAGATCATAATACCATAGTATTTAACATAAAAGTAAAATCAAATTCACCTACAATAAATCATTCTGCCTAGAATTTGCTAATGGAAATTGTAATGCAGCAATTAATATTTTTATAAAACAGATTAGTATAGCAGAATACTGTCATCAATGGTCCAAGCAAAACTGCACAGGATACATTAATGAGTTCTAAAATTAACTTCTTCATTTGTGGATCTATGCTTGGTGGACAGAAATAACCACTTTGCTAGAATTACAAAATTAATTAGATATACAGCAAAAAATATATACTATCTAGTTTTCAATACTTAAGATATTTAAAAAAAAGCAAGTGTAGATTAACTGAAGTACAGAAAATAACCCATTTTAAATTAAATCTTCTTTATCAGACTATGAACTCTGCTTGACATTAAAGCCTGAATGCAAAAATAGGATATTGTTTTATTATATCACTTAATTGAAATGGAAATTGTGATTGGAAAGTTTCATCAATAAGCAATGAAGTGAATGTTCATTCAAAGGAAAAAGAAAATTAACTTCAAGAAATTTTTGAAAAAAAACTTTGCAATAATAAAAAGTATATGTGAGAATTTTACAGAGACAAGGGAAGCACCCCTTAGAGTATATTCTGTTTAATCATATTTGTGTTAGTAGTAAAATTAAAAACTTAAGTACCATGAGACCAGGAAGAGTATCTAGTATTTTCTTTCAGAGAATCAAGGAAAACCTGACTCAATCCTTATCAGTAATGTTAACAAGATTTTAGAATGTAGGCATGTCATTAACTTATTAGAGCTAGCTGTAGTTGTACCAATCTACAATGGGGGGATCACATCAGACTCCATCAATTTTAGACCCATCAGACTGCCAGAATCCCCACTCTACCACTTTACACATAGGTACTAACCCTATCTCTGTCTATATCACACTATGTGAAACAGATTGCAGAAGTACCAATGTATGTGCATGTGTCTGTATACATACATGTGGCTTTATGTCAATTTTTGTTAAAGTAGCTTACTTATCACATATGCTAATACATATTCTAGTTAAATTAAGTTATTTTACTTATTTACTTATATTCAAAATTAATGTGCTAGATATTGTTTTGGCAAACATGTTGTACTTGGCAGTATTCAATTTGCTAGAAACAAATAACTGAGCAAATTTGCTTAAGGATGGGAGGAGGTGCAAACCTGAACTTTGAGTCGTTAGTGTTAGGAATTTTTTGAACCAAGTTATTTTATTTATTTACTTATCTATCTATGTATTTGTTCATTATTTTATTGATTTGTTTATTTTTCTTTAGGTGCAGTTCTGCTCGACTTCTAAACATGTTCCTACAGCTGATTTACCTCCCTTTTAATTTTCCTATCTTACTACATCAACACTATCAAAAGCAACAGCTGAAGCTGCCAGCTGAACTTCTGTCTGCCCGTGATTTGTCCTAGCACTTGAAAGAGATAAACGTGGGACTGCATCACATGATCTTTTCATTTATTTAGGTATGTACTTATTTATGTATGTATGAATTTGTTTGTTCATTGCTTAGTACTTAAGGCTGAGATATGCAAAGGCTGTTGTCTCGTTAAAGTGGATGGGATGGGTTTGCATCAGAACCTCTGTTTTCTGTCAGAGGTCCCTGTAATACTATACTGTCCAGTCCCTGTTCTGTACAGAAGAAGAGCTATACCAAATGTGCATACTGTTTCTCTTCCACTGACTTACAGTCTTATTCTCAAACCCAGATTGCCAGTTTAACAGAGAGACAGACAGCCTTTTTCCAGATCAGTTGTCTAACATTTATTTGAAAAGTATCATAGGTATACTAACATTGTATAATGTGTAATCAAAATCAAGAAAATAATACACCAGAACTCATATGCATTTATTTAGCATGTTTATATCATTATGAATAATCTTGCCATTTGGCCCAGAAAGTTAGTAATGATGTTCAGCATATTGATCACTGCTTCAGTAGTCTTAGATATGTGGTTCGTATCCTGCCAATAATATAACAGTTGGTCAACTTCAAAAGGTTCGGTGCACCTTCCACTCACCCAAACTGGCAGTAAGCATGAACTGAGCTGACAAAAAGACAGGTTTGGGCACCAAGCCCTTTACAACTTTCCAGCCATCAAAACAACTACTCCTCTGCTGGCTTTTGAGAATCAAAAATTGGCTTGTATTTGTCTTTTGCTGGGCAGATACGTTCCCTTTGGAGAAATCCTTCCACATTTAAAATTGTTTGTTTCATTATACTTTCTGGTTTAGGGAAGTTATTTTTAAGCTATGAGTTTATGTTTTAGTGGACTGTCACAAGACATAACTGTAAGTTTAAATGACAATGCATTTTTTTCCTGTCAGTTAAAAAGATGTTTAAAGTAAAAGAAAATCATTTTTCCTGTGGATAAATTGTGTTTATTCTACTTTTTAGAAATTACAAAGTGTTTTAAAGTGCTTTTTACTATGTTTTAATTTGAAAAAAAAGTGGCTTTTAAAGGTTTTAATTTTTTTATCAGCTCTTATTGCTTGTTTATCCTGGGAAAGAGGCAACATTTCAGCCTGACCATGGAAGAAAAGTCAGTCCTTCTTTCAGCCACAAAAAAAAAAAAATTAAGTAAATACCCTTTGCCTCCATAGCATGTTAGCAATTTGCCTCAGGCGCAGGTGGGTCTGTGGCCATAGCTTGTTCCTTAGGCCACTCATCTTTTACTCAGGATCCCTCTGGTGGTCTACAGCACCTACAGCTACTATGGACCAAAGGCTAGCCACAACATCTGTGGCTACTCAGGCCCCTCAATGGACAAGAGGGAGCCACTCATGTTAGTCCTGGGAGAGGGACTATGGAAGACTTTCCTGTTTGGTCAGAAAGTTGTGACCTTATCAGGGGAAACTGCTGTTGCTATTAATAGCACCATTGGCCCCAGTTTTCCTGTCAAAAGAAATAGAAAACAAAACATGCATCTTCTCCTTCTCAACTTTTCCTTAGACAGGAGTAGTTTATAGGGACTAGCTCAGGGGTTAATTCAGGCTATTTATTCTTTTTATATGGTGGTTTCTGGTAAAAGAAAGAAAGAAAGAAGGAAAGAAAGAAATAAGGAAAGAAAGAAAGAAATAAGGAAAGAAAAAGAAATAAAGTTACTTATTTCCTTGAGCAGATTCAGGCTTATGAATCTAAACAGGAAGATAAAGGCACAGATACAGGATTTTCTCCTCAGTTATCTGATCAGACTCGGAGGAGAGCTCAGTTTCTGTTTTTTCCTGCTGGGGGATATCTTTCTGTGAGACTACTCCATAATGTGCCAGTGTTTTTAGTGGGAGAACACTGAAGTTTCTTAGACTCTCAGAAAATACTATGAACTGTTAACGAAGAAATTTCCAAAACCTGCACCCAGTCCTCCATTTTTGCCAGCTTTGTAGGATTTATGCATCACTGCCTGCAATTTTCCAGAGAGTCAGCCTGCTGCCCCTAACAAGGCAGATAGAATGTATACAGTTCTTCAATTATTTAAGTTTTTATACACTCATCCTAAACCTGACCCAACAGCTATAAACCTGCTGCTGCTAAACATTTATTCATTCCAGTACTACCCATTCTGACAGGATGGGAACATTACTGATAAGTATGGGGAAAAAGTGCGTGCTTCTGCAACTTTGGTTTTCAGAATTTTGAATTATTTGGCTCATATGTGTCTCACCAAAATGTGGGTAAACAGACATTTAAAAAGAAATGGCAGGGGGATTCCAAAAATACTTCAGAATTACCCAAAACCAAGGACAGTACAACAAGTCAGAATAACTATTTAAGGGATCTTGTTCCCCTCTCCCACACTGGTGGTCGCTTTTCCCTTCACAGAGTCTGAATATTCACTTTTCTCTTTGGAAACAGTTTCAGAAAACTGCATTCTGAAGATCATTGATCAAGGTTACAGAGGGCAGTGGGAGGAATCCCTATTTTCCAATTCTTTCCATTCCTCAACCACCAGACCATACTCCTCTATTTCTCCCTGTCCTTCAACACATGCTGTCTCAAGGAGTGATGGAACCAGTTTCTCCTTCCCTGGTTGGGAAAGGTTTTTAAAAAAAGATGTTTTCAGTGTCAAAGAAAGGAGATGATTGGAGACCAGTTCCAAATCTTTCTTCCCTAAAACAGTTTGCATTACTGCCCAAGTTCCAAATGTTGTCACTTCACAACCTGTTACCTTTTCTTCCTCATTTAAGTTTTCTAGATTAAAAAGATACTTATGATCACATCCATATTCATCCAGACTTCAGGCATTTCTTGAGGTTTTGTGTGTCTGGATCACATTATCAGTTCTCTGCCGTATCCTTTGGACTATCCACTGCACCAGGAATGTTCACAAAGTGTCTTTTTTCATGTATAGCTCACTGCAGGGTACATGGTATCCATATTTTTCCATATTTAGATGGTTTGCTTATCTTTGCAAAGTCTTTTTCAAAGTGTCAGGAATCTCACACTTCGGTGAGAAATTTTCAAGAGAACATTCAAAAGGCTTTTTTGACTCCACACAGGATTATGTTCCTGTGTTTCAGCTAGACAACACTAATGATGACATGTTAATGTTGAAAACACAAACCTCAACATATTTATATGCATATTCCAGTTAATTATATATGCTAACTCCAAAAGCACACAATCCACGGGGAAAGAGCAAATTCCCCCAGCATGGGGAATTGTCAGCCTTGCATGACTATTGACCATCTGTTTTGTTGACCAAACTGTGTCAATAAAACAGAGGTTGACTAAACCTCAGATTGACCAAGAGCAGTACTCCCATAGATATACATACATATGCATATGCATCTCAGATGTCCTGGGAATTTTTTTCCTGTCACTGATATTAACAGCATTTTCTGTTATATTACATTGCCTTGCAAACACTCCTAAATTATTTATATATTGATGTTTATTAAATAAATAGTCAGACTGATCCAGGAAAATCCCTTTCAGACATAAACTGGGCACACAAAAGAATATTTAAAATAAATGCAGATCATAATATGCAATGTTTATCTCAAGTGAAACAAAATGAGACAGTGATCATAGAGTGTATATGAAATCACAAATACATAAAAAAACAGTACCAGTGCATTAACACAGATCTGCAACATTACATATAAAGAACTTCTGTAAAGGTATACTATATCATGTGGCAACAAACATTAATTGGTCAGAATCAGAGAAATGGTCAGTGATACAATACCTATTTAGCCAATACAATATGTTGAAGAGCAGCTAATATATCAGGTAAGTATATAGCATCTTGTTATGAACATCCTTAGTAATGCAGCCCCCATAACAGCATCATTGTAAAAGAAAATAAACTAAGAATTAAACAGAGAAAATGCTGGATCATACAAGCCCTGGACATATGGTAGATGGATTATACATCTACAGATTGCTATGAGCTTAAGGTGGATGATCTGAGTTGTGTTACCTGCATCACTGTTAACCTATAAATATTTAATGGCAAGAGTGATGTATTACTTTATATGTTGTGTATATAATCTTAACTGATGTCATGTTAGGTTCACGCTAAAGCTGGCTGTGAGGTTATATGATCATCACTACATTAATATTTGTTATGGAGTTTTTCAAAAGTGGCATTGCCTAATAGAACTATCCTAGAGAGAACAAAACAATACATAATTGCATAAATACATATATGCATTACTAATAAATAAAATATTACACTTTCCAAAAGTAAGAAATTTCTTGTTACTTGTGCCATTTAAAGTATTTCTTAACATAGACTTGTACTAGGTCACCACTACCTTGCTGATTTTCAGTTTACCTCTAAGGGTTGTTGTTCTCCCTAGCATTCCAAGGTATGCAAAGGGCAAACTTACAGCTGCTATTAAAGTTTTAACATGCTTTTCAGTAAAACTGTACATATAATTCATTAATGCTTCAGTCTAGTGAACCTTAATCAGGAAGACCACAAAAAGCAAAATGAAATCTGTACAGCTAACTATGGCACATAAAATACTGTACTCATCCATTTACCTATGTATAGTAACACTGCTTAACTAGCATGCACCTAGAACTATGTGCTTTTGTAAAATACCAGCCATTGAAAGTCTCAAGATTCAGTAACAAACATTCAGGTACTGAAGTTTTAATTTTACTAGCAGTTGCATGAATTCACTTCTTCCACATCTTCTCATCATGAAATCAGGCAGTCTGTTCAAAGAAGATCTAAAGACATGCTGGAATATCAATAAACATTACAGATGACATTATGTAATTAATGATGTACAACACGCTAAAGCCCTAAGTATGTAAACCAGTTTCAGGAATCTTGAAATCCGTTTGCTTCACCATCCACATTTTTGCCCCACCTGCACTGCTCTGCTCTACACCTTTTGATCATTTTCCCCTTATTCTTTCAGTATACCCTACAGAAACAAAAGAAACCCCTTGTGACCAGGCAAAGTAGTGAGAATGTCACTACAAGGATAATGATATATTTTTGGCAAGGAATCAGTGGATCAAGTCCCGTTTGCTTCAGTAGCATTCGACATAACTGACTTACAGAATTTAATTACCTGCTGATTGATTGCTCTTAACTGTTCTCAACTGATATGTTGCTTCTTCTTCAAGGACTCAAGTGCTTTTCTTGGGTTTACTCTTCAAGTATCTACATTCAAGCCAGTTGGCTTGAACGTCAGTCTACCATTTCCTCTCAACACATAATAAATCATTAGTAAAATCAACAATACTCCTCTGATCTACAAGCACTCATAAGTTCATAGGTAAATACTTAGCAACTGGTGAGAGATCATTTTAAGCCTAGCCAAAAATCCCTCTAGCCTCAAGAAGGGCAAGACAAAATAGGCCAGGAGAGAAGTTGAGGCTGCCCATCCAATTATCTAAGCTTTCCTTGAAGGTAGTAAGGGTGTTACTCTGCTTGACATGTAGTGGATGTTTGCTCCAGAGGTGAGGGACATGTTGGGATATGAATCTCTAGTGTGTCTTATTTACGTGCTGATGAAGGTTTAATTTCTTTAACTGAGTATTTGATGTACCATTAGTTGTGAGAAGGAATAGGAGATTAAATAGGTTGGATCTTTCATGGCATGAAAGGCTAGACACAGATCTCCATGCAGGAGTCTGTAAGAGACTATGTACAGGGAAGGGTCTGCCAGTCTCTCCTGAAAACTAAGATTTTGGAGGCCACTGATCTTTTTAGTAATGAATCTCTGAGGTCTCTCGAGTTGTGTGATATATTTAGATAAATATATACAAAAAGGTGTGCTATATTTAATAATGGGCCTGATAAGATATTAGTAAGGGGAATTAAATCTTCTTTTGATCTAATGAAGTGGAGATGCATTTGAAAATTAGATGGGCCAGATAAAAGACTTTCTGAACTACTATGGAGACATGATGGTCAAATGATAAGGAATTATCAACAAGACTACCCAGATTACTTACAACTGTGTCTGAGTGGAGGGGTGCATGTCCTATATGCTAAGTGAAACTGTTTTGTTTACCACAGTAAACTATTCTACATTTTTTTTACATTTAATTTGAGACCATTGTCCTTCCACCAATTGTTAACATGGTTAACTAAGCAATGTTAGAGCAATTGTGATTCAGTTAAAGACTGAATAACATCCAATTTACTGTCTTCTGTAAACTTAGTCAGCCATAGGCTATAAGAGTGAAGGCTTGAAGCTCTTAGAAATATATGTCAAATAAGAGAGGGCCCAAAACTGTGCCTTGTGGTACACTACTGGTAACTGTTTTGCTTTCAGACATGACACCTGTTACTTTAACCACATGGGTTCTGTCAGACAATGAGTAAGCTATCCATCACACAATATAAGGATTTATATTCAGATTTATAACTGCATGGAAATAGAACTTAGAATGTCTAATTTGTACCTGAACATCACATTAATTTCCATAGCCTGTCTTTTGTCTCACAAATATTGAAGCATTCTTTTTATATAAAGATACTCCTGTTTTTTTTCCAACATAAAGGCATTGATATTTGCAATTTAATGAAATTCTAGTCCTGTGGAGCCTACAGTGGTTACCTGTAAGATCATGCATCACTTATGCTTTGTGTTGATTGGGCTTGGCCTATGTGATCTTTGTTTCTCTGTCTTAAGTAGTTCTTGCTGGGCCATTATGCAGTTTTCTGCCTCTAATGTGCCACTCTGTGGATGTTAGAGGTTATGAGGTTGAGCCTTGAGTCCTGTGATGTTTGATCTTTTTCTTATGCTATCCATCCCTGGAACTTACTACTGGTGGAGTATCTGCAGTTACAAATCTTTAAGAGGCCCCACAGAATATGTCTTTTCCAGGCTTCCTTCTTTTTTTCATATTTATTTTATTTATATTAATGATTTTAACTCCTACCAGCAAGCTCCATAGCCCATATTGTCTGTACTCTATACGTATTTTATTCGGTGTATTAAGTTACATCTAAGAAACTTTTCATCGGATTACAAAACATCTAAACTTTTCATCTAAAGCATGTTTAGTCAAATCACATAACATCTTCAACTTTATATACAGCAAATACTCTACCAAAACATCTTTTTTCAGGGGCCAAGTCCCACTATACTCCCCATGTGGGGACTTTGCCCTATAACTCCTTAATTAAGTATACTAATCTCTGTGGTTGCACATTCAGTTTTCTCTATAGTGTGATTTAATAGGTCATAAAGTTCCTTAGTTAGGGCTGGGGTGTCAGTTTTCAGGAATTTCAGATGACTGGTCCATTTACATGTAACTACTTATAAAGTAAAAAATGGTATTGTTAAGAATGACTTGGACCTGTACTAAATCAAGGTTGATGACATTTTTGATGCGATGCATAGGTTTGAGATCTCTATTACTTATAAATATGCCTCCATTAGTACAAGAACTGGTAGCCAGTCAAATCCAGAATAGGAGTATTTTCCTTAGACTGGACCCAAGTTTCAGTATCTATGCAGATGTGTGTGTTCTCCTGGTAAAGGAAAGTTTCTAAGTCAGATCTTTTTGCCTGTTGGGCTTCTTGTGTTGAGCTGAACAACCTTGATGGCTGGTGGATTGGAATCTGTCAGGTTATAATGTCAAGTAATTTTGTCTTGTCTGAAAAAAAAATTACAGGGTGGAAAATAGTTTTTTCTAATATGCAAAATCTCTTGAAGGACAGGTTTAGCTCAACCATGGGGAAAAAGGATGATCTATCATCTTCTCCCAGGCTGTCACAAACTGTAGCCCCTAGATTTATACCAGTGACATAACCAATCACTGAAACCAATGATGGTTTATTTATATTTATGAAAACGTCTAAGTGAAGTCAAAATACTACTCAACATGATTTCCATTAATCAATAACATATGATTAGAGCTAGAACTATGTTTCTCTGCATCTTCTCATTGGTAGACTGCCAGAGACAGCTCACCCAACATGAGCTATGACAAGCTTATACTCATATTTTGGATGTTTAGAGCCTGGAGGGCCATACTTGAGATGAGAGTGACAGTCATCCTGTTCTTTGAGCTTGTTAAGTATAGAGTCTGTATGCCTAACAAGAGACTCACCAATAACTACAACACTTCTGGTATTGTCATTTATTTAAGGTGTAGGTGTGGTCTCTCTTAAGGAACTGATGTTTTAAATTGGTGTTTCCTTGTAACAAACTGTACTTATGCGGTTCTAGTAGGCACTGATGTTGTTGCACTTGTGAGACATGAGCTTATATGAGCATGATGTTATATGTGCCTGAGGTGCCCTATCACGAGATTTAGAAGACTAAAGCAGCTTTTCTTTCTTCCTTAGCATATGATGGCTTATTTACGTACATGAGCCGAGAGATGTGCCACCAGTTTCTGTAGATAGGGTCATCTCTTGCAGATGGATTTTATGTTGTGTAATAACAGATTGTCAATAAATATTGAGCAGTGGCTACATTCCTTGGGGTGCCTATGGAGTTTGGACTGGCCAAAGAAAAAAAAAATGAACAGCCTGTGGTGTCATAACTGGTGGTCAGATAGGTGGGTGACACAATGGCTACAAAGGCTAGATGTAGTAGTGGTAATGTAAGGTTAGTCATGTAGGTTGAGTTAGGAATAACAGTGGCCTATATATAGGCTTACTGTTGCTATAGTGATAGGCTCAAGCTAGTGAGTAAAACCTGATTTGACCACTACACATAATAGCCAAATTTGTCTTGGCTAAGTGGTTTATTTATTTATTGCTTAACTGCTAAACTTGCCTGAAACTGCATGGCATTGCTGTTTTATTTCTATTACATTTCCTTAGAGTATACTGATTAAACATGTGCTATTTATAGCTGATTTAGTGACCTTGCTTGTAGCCAGACTGCTGGCTCGCTTTCCAATGGCAGGAAAAAGTAGGCCAGAGTAGTTCAGATATGTGTCTGTGGTTAGGCAACTCCCAGCCTGTTGTTTATTGGTTGGAGGGCTCTAAGCAGCCTTTCATTGCAGTTTTCCCTGTGGAGTTACACAAGTAATTTAGTGCAAGGTGGCTCTCTTTTTCAAAGAGTTCCTACTCGTTGAGCAAAACGTTACTGATCAGTGATCAGTGTAAACCTAATTTGACCTCTGCACTTCACAACCAAATCCATCTAGGTTAAGTGTGTGTTTATTTATTTATTTATTACACTGTTTCTTGTTGCTTAACTGCTAAAATTGCTTGAAACTGCACTTTTTATTTCCATTACATTTTTTTAGAGTATACTGATTAAGTGTACACTGTTTGTAGCTGATTTAGTAACCTTGCTCGTAGTAAGATAGTATATAGTAAGCTCATAGTAAGATAATAATCGTGTATTCCATTAGGAGAAGAAAGTAGACCAAACTAGTTTCACACATGTTTGCTATTAGGCAACTTCTAATGTGTTTCTTTTGTCTGGAGTGTTCTTTGGAGCCTATTGTTTCTGTTTCCCATGTGTACATACATAGTCATTTTAGCAAAACATGTACTACATAGATGAAGACATTTTGATCACCATCTGTTGTCATACCTCCTCCTTCACCCAAACATTGTTATTCACTGCAGCTAATAATACTTTCAAGTGCCATCAACTGCCCCCAGTTGTGTAATAAGGCACGCCATATCCACCAAGCAGCCTATAACCAGCCTGCTGCTGACATACATTACATTAAGTAGCTCATAGCTGCTCTGTGTTGCTCATAGTTTACAGATTATGGCCTACAATTGCTCTTTATCCAATAACTGCTCATTGCTACTCAAAAATAAAACACTGATTGGACAGACCAACCAGTGTGCCCATTGTAAATCAAGCATATACCAATAGAAAAAAGTCAGGCTGCTGCAGTACCATTGAATGGCTAGACTTTCTATTGTCATATACTTGGGGACAGCAAAATATGAGGAAAAATCAGGTATGTTCTCCTCTGTCCCTCATAAAATCCTGACTTTTTAAACATTAAAAAAAACAGCAACAGAGATTCTCTTTTCTCCATTGCATCTCCTGTGCTGCACTGATGCATTGTGCAAGCATGGGAACACAAGTCCCATATGCATATACAGTACAGCCTGTTAGGGAAGGCAATTCAGAAGAAGACTAAAGTGCTATTATATAAAAGTATTATACAAAGGTATTATACAATGGTATTATACAAAGGTATTATTTAAGACAGGTAAGCAATTTCTTTCTTAAATAATGTTATTTGTATAAAAGAAATAATCTATTCCTGTTTGTAGGTACAGCAGGATTTACCTGTGGTTGGCTTTGTTTAATCACAAGGGCAAACCCCACAAACTGTGGGTAAATCCGGATATACTCACACACAGTTGTAGATTATTGCTTAAACATTATACATAGTTCTTATTGACAACTTAACCTCAAGTTACCTTATTTAGCCACTCTGTGTTGGGCAGTATATCCCTCCACAAAAAAATCAGTGTGGTTACTCTCCCCGAAAGAAAAGCTACATTGAAATATCTTTCCATAATACAGCCCAAAGTAATTATCTCATTTATCTACACAGTTATTCTGTGTAACTGTAATTATTTAATTAGTTACTTGTATAACTCTAGTTCATTTTTTCCATCTATAACATAACCCAAATAACTACCTAATTTATCTACATATAGTTATTCTGTATAACTCCAATTATTTATTTCCAAGTCATTGGACTAAAATGGACAATCAGTCTGCTTATTTCCCTTTTGCTGCAGGCCTAATAGCACCTGGCATCCTCAGGAAGTGTCTTGTAGTAACTGCCCTTTCCTCAGGGAAAGTGATCTCTTATTTAACACTAAGAATTCTATAGTGCATGGAGTGCAGTGACTATGCTCTGATATTCTGAAAAAGACAAACCAGTTAAGCACCAGAGTGGCACACGACCAGACCTTAACAATTATTAAGCACCCCTCTGCTTATGCTGTTAAGTTTGGGTCTACTGCTCAGCAGTAAAATCTGCCTCAGTGACTAGCAAATAACAGCGGTAGAGCATGGATTTATTTCTGCTTGCTGCCTGTACCCTTAACGTGTCCGAACTTCCTATATAAAAATTAGAAACTTGCTAGAATAACAAGATGGGTTCACCTACATAATGTGAAGGACAGGAACTCTAAGTGACTTTATTCCTCTGTAGTTTGTTTGCAAACCACAGATTTTATGAGGAGCAGACCAAAAATATGACGCAATAATCTGGACATTCTGCAAAAATCTAGACAGTAGAGAGGCATTAAAAGGTAAGTGTAAATGTGACAGACAAATTTGCACTGCTTTTCTGACAGCATCCCTAAGTGCTTTATGGCTTTGAAAGCCAGGAAAACACTTAGCAATTGTTTTTCATTGCAAGTAATAGTACATGGAGCACATAAAGTTGCATGCACTACAAAGCATTACGATTGTCTCATCAATCATAACTCTGTATTATGTGCTTGAGACATGGGTGCCAAGATTCATCTCTCTAGATTCACTCTTGAGGTGAATTTCTTAGCATCCATCTCTCTAACCCATAATAAGCAGGTTATGATTGATGAACCAATCATAATCCTCTGTGTTTCTGATAGATACAAACATATAACAAACTAGAAATTCCACTCTCTCCAAGATCTCCTCACCCTGGAGAATTCAGATATCTTGTCAGTTACCAAGACCTGGTTTACAGTCATGGAGTGCACCCTATCAGTACAAGGCAATAACACCTTCCACACATTTAGGCTAGCTACTGCACAGGCTGGTACTAAAGGTGGAGGTGTCTCAGTCTATATCAATAACAAGGTCACCTCACAAAGGGTCAAACAGGATGATGAAGTTGAGCTTCTTCACATCCCAGTTACCATAAGAAAAGTCCCATACCATATCCTAGATATAGGTGCCCCTTTTTGATCCAGCAAACCCATAACTGATACTTAAACTTACTGGAGACACTCACCATTCAAACCAATACTATATTCATGGGCAACTTTAACTATCCCACTATAAAGTGGGAACTTGTAGGCCCAGAGATTTCTGGAGTTTGTAAATACTAACTCATTGGACCAGATAGTCCACATGTTCATTAGTCCTCACTAACATTGGAGAACACTGCACCATCCTCCATAAAATGTCCTCTCTGGTAAGGTCAGATCATAAAGCTATCTTCTTTAAAAAAAAAAAATAAAATCCATGACCCCAGCTAACCCTGTGGAATTTAAAAACTATTCTAAGGCAAGCTTCCTGTTATTAAGTGACAACCAACTTGACAAAATTTCAAAGCCCCCAACCCCAAATCCTGAGAAGACAGTTGCCTATGTAGAATTGTTCACAAATGCTCTGTACAGTCATGTTAATACATGCAGAGACAGCTATGTCTACTAGAAATAAGCTCATTACTAATGTAGAACATGCAAAGATACATGTGAGAACTCTCCATGCATGCTACAATGCTGGCAAGACATTGGTCCTTAGTGGAATCTATCCAGTTCCAAAACCGATGCTTAGGTACAAAGAAAAGATAATTGGCTCCAACTGTTTGCTAACTAGTTGGTGTGATTCCAGGAGATCCAGTATGTGTTAGTATGGGATGAGATGCTCAGCAGTCCTACTTGTTTTTTAAAGAATGTCCTGTATGTCTCATTACAAGGCTACCACATACTTGCTAAAGCTTGTGCCACCCCCCCCCCATAGTGGCTTTTTTAGGCATAGTCCAGCTAATGGACATCTCAAAATAACTAAAATATCAAATCCAAAACAGCATCACATTAAGATGGCTGTGCTCAATACCAGATGTCTTAGCAACAAATTGTACAATCTCGAGGCTCTCCTGCATTTGGAACATATTCACATTTGTGTGATTACTGAAGCTTTGTATAAATGTAAAGAAAGCACTTCCTCCATACCTTGATTTTGTGCTTACAGCACCTTCAGATCTGATGGCAACTGTGGTGACATTTCTATACTATATCACCTCCAAGCAGATTCCGAAAGATTCACAAATCAAACTCATTTAACTCCAAATCACACTAAACATGACTAGCTATCAGCTTATAGCCTGTTACAGGGCACCCTTTTTGTCCCCTGAAAATCAAATAAAATTCCTAAATATGCCCTTAAGTTCTTAGGTTTAGTAAACAGAAACTCCCTAGACTTGTTAACAAACTGACCAGATGACATAATGTCCCTGATCTTGTGTTCTTTATTATCTGCTCCCCTTGCATCTCCTTCCCCAGTTAAGTCAGATCATAAACTAGTGACTTTCACCTTGAAAATCCTCAACCCACTGAAACCAATATCCTAGAATTCAAAGATTTCAAATGTACTAACCTAATCAAATTCTGTGGCAAAGTTTCTAAATTACCTTTTATCAGTATCAGTCCCAACATTGCCACAGCAGATAACTTTACAAAGAGGTTCTATGCTCACATGAATAAATTTATATAATGGGCAGTGCCAAGCAGGTCTAAATATGATGGGGATTGAAAAACAAACCACCTTAGTGGTCCACCAACATAAATAAACTTTACAATAAAAGAAAAAAACTCCTTAAGGCATACCTCAGATCTAAAAAACCTTATGTCAGGGATAGTATCAGAAATATTACTAAAAACTTAAAAAAATACTATTAGGTGCACTAAAACAGCAAGGACAATTGCAAATCCTTCTGTAGCTACATTATGAATTTAAGTAATAATAACCACTATTGCTCTGAAAACTAAAAACAAAAAACTCCAACAAATGAAAACAAAAATGAAGCAGGCAACCAGGCTCTAAACAAATATTTAATAAATGAATCGCTTTCATGTGAAAATACAAATTCTGATGAAGTCCTTTGTATTTTCTGACAAAAGTGCTTAATTTGTTAAATATTTGTGTGGAGCCTGGTTGCCTGCTTCATTTTTGTTTTCGCTGTTGCTCTGACCTTATTCAGAATAGTACCATATGCTCTAGCCCAATAGTCATTGCCAATATACTGGTAAGGAAATTCAGTGAGACTTTTACTGCAGTGACTGCCATCCAGGGAAGTCCACATATCCCTGAATCACTCATCCTCCACCCCCACCTCAATCATCACTAAAGAACATGTACAGAGGGTGCGTTCCAAGGCCAAAAGTACTTCTTCCATGAGGCATGTTAATATAACTGTCTGTTAATAAAAATATCCAACAAGCCCTGGTATTGCCACTCCTCAAACTTTTTAACCTAAGTTTAGGCACATACTTTGTCCCTGAGGCCTAGTGCACAGTAGTTGTGGTGCCAGTTCTTAAGGGTGACTCTACCACCAATCCCTGGAATTATACACCCATCAACTTGATGAGTCTTATCTGCAAAGTTATGGAATATATTATAACTGACATGATTATTTATTTATTGACATTTGTTGACCGGGAAAGTCTACTGGGTCAGGAACCCATATTCAGTGGAGGCCCAGAGAGAAAAGCTCCACAATTAATACAGTCAAATAAAAATATAGACACTTGACAAAAAAAAATTTTAAAGCAGAAATATGCAACAATTAAAAAATAATTATAAAAGTAGAATACATAGACAATATAAAATGTATCAGTATGTATCAGAACCTATATATATATATATATATATATATATATATACTTAGATAACAGTTGGTAGTTTAGTACAAAGCTTGAGTTGTTTCTTTTTGGCATTGCATGAAAAAAACATTGCAGTTCTTGCTGAACAGTTATAGCGGTAATAGAGCTGTGTTGCTGTCAGGGTAAAAGTTATTTTGAACTATGGAACTCGGTTAAAAATAAGTAGTGAAGGTTTTATGGTAGTTTGTTTGATTTGCATTGGCATTTGAAGTTATGTAGGGAGTAAGTTTTTAATGCTACTTTATATGTCTTTATACAGTCCGTTTGGGTAATATGGGAGAGTAAGTAGTTCCATTTTTTAGCAATGCTATGGGAGAACAAGCATTGTCCAACTCTTTTGTTGGGCTTGGTTATACTTAGTAGCAATTTGTTGGAGGATCTTAGGGTACATGAAGGAATATAAGTTTGTAGTATTGATGAAAGTGCTGGGCAGGTATTTGGTTTATAACTTAGTTTATGGGCTAGCATTAGTTGGGTTTAGCAAAGATAGTTTGGGAAATCCAACTAGTTCAGTTCATAGATTGCTTGGCAGTGGTGTAAGTGGTTAGGCTTTCCTGAGGTGAATTGAGCTATTTTATAGTAACAAGACTGAAGTTTATTGCTGAGGGATGAGTGAAGGTTAGTAAAGATGGCAGTACCATAAAGCAGAGTGGGGATGAGTAAGGTACTTGCCAGTTTTGTTTTGGTGTTTTTGTCTATGTAAAGTTTATGACGATAAAGTTTGCCAAGTTTAAATTATGTTTATTTTATTGCATTGAGAATGCATGTTTCAAACGTGAGTTTGTCATCAATTGTAATGCCTGGTAGTTTGGCAGATTTACTTTTTCTATTTCAGTTCCATCTTCAGTTAAGATTTTGAATTCTATATCTGGTGGCTTTGAAGAGAATAATAGAAGTTTTGATTTTTTGGTGTTTAGTAGCAGTTGTGAATTGTTTAGCCATGATTCAATCTCTGTAAAAGCATTTTGAGTAACTGTAAGGAGATCAGAGAAATTGTTTGAAGTAGAGATTATTGCCAAATTGTCAGCGTATTGGATAATCTTACCTAGCTGAGAGACTTTGTGGAAGTCATTAATAAAGATGTTGAAGAGTAATGGTCCCAGAATGGAACCTTGTGGGACTCCTATGTTGTTTGACAGATAATCAGATTGGATGTTATGCCACTTTACAGATTGTTGTCTATTGTTTAGGTATGATGTAAACCAGTTGGGGGATTTGGGGGCGCAGCCAAGTTTTGTTAATTGGATCAGAAGTTTAGTATGTGATACTGTGTCAAAAGCCTTTGATAGATCCAATAGGATTACTGAAGTGGGGTGATTTCTATCTAAGGCTTTGTTGACAGCACTGGTGAATGAGAGCAGGGCTGTAATAGTGCTGTGTTCTGGGAAGAAGCCATGTTGAGTGGGAGACAGAAGATTATTATCAATGAGGTACTTGAGTAAGTGTGTGTGTACACACTTCTCAAGGATCTTGGATAGTGGGAAAAGTATAGAGATGGGGCGATAGTTTGAGAGGTCATGAGAGTTTCTACCTTTATGTAGTGGAATAATATAGCAATAACCCACGCCTGGGTGTGGGTAATGCTAAATTTACCCACGGTTGGCGTGGTTTGGTCCCGAGGCTGCCCGAGGAACCAAACAAAGCCAACCGTGGGTAATTTAGCATTACCCACACCCAGAAGTGGGTTATTGCTATTATACCATGACATTATTTAAGAAAAGAAACTGTTACGTTTCTTAAATAATAGCATAGTATAATGCCTGTTTACTGCCCTTCCGCAGATGTCTGGCATCCGCGGCAGTTCTGATGTACTGCGCGCCTGCGCAGTAAATCAGAGTTGTGAGCAAAACGGAGAAAGCAAGATCTCCGTTGCTTTTTTTTAGCGTCTCACTATGTTAAATGAGTTTAACATAGCGAGACAGTTTTAAAATAAGCAACGGACATCTCCGTTGCTTATTTTAAAACTGTCTCGCATGTTAAACTCATTTAACATAGCGAGACTCTAAAAAGCAACGGAGATCTTGCTTTCTCCGTTTAACATTCTCGCTATGTTAAATGGGTTTAACATGGCGAGACAGCTTTAAAATAAGCAACGGAGATCTCCGTTGCTTATTTTAAAGCTGTCTCGCTATGTTAAACCCATTTAACATAGCGAGACAGTGTTTAAACGAAGTTATACTAATGGAAAAAAGTCCGGGCGACCAGACCTTTTTCCATTAGTATAACTCGATTTACAACGGGCACGCTGGCCAATCAGCGTGCACGTTTTGGGGGGGGTCATGGTATAATAATAGATTTTTTCCATAGCTGTGGAACATATCCTTCTGCGAGAGAGTGGTTTATAAGAATACTAACTGGATATGCAATTGCATTTGCTGCTAGTTGGAAATATTCTGGGGGAAGGTTGTCTGCAGAAAGAGAGCATGGTTTGAGTTTTTTTTAATAGTTACATATGAGAGATGTGGGTACTGGCTGAATAGAAAATGAGTGAGCTACAGAAGGACTGGAATTTTTGTCAGGAATGAGTGGTGCGCTGTCATTTTGTATGAGATTATTAGTATTCTGGGAGTCTTGGTTTGGGCTTGTTGAGGAGTCTTTGATTCATTTTTTTATGGTGGTGATTAAGTGGATATTAAAGTCATGGGAAATTTGATTAGGGGTATTATCGGGTGCAGGAGAGAGATTCTGTAGAGTTCCAGGGTTGAGAAGGGTGGAGACTGACTTCCAGAATTTCTTTGGATTATTTTGTAAGGTTGTTAGCTTAGAAGAAAAATATTTTTTTTATCTTGTTTTACTAGCTTCTTGGCTCTATTTCTTAGTTGTTTTAAATTAATTTCATTTTGTTGTGTTCTTTTTGCCAAGTTTTCCATGCCTTGTCTCTATGAAGGATCCATTGTTTGGTCAGTTTTGTTAGCCATGGGGCGTGATTCACTTTTGCTCGCTTGATACGTATGGGGCTAAGCTTTTAAGAGTATCCAAGAAGAGCTTATTAAAGTAATTAACTGTCTCTCTAGAGGGAGAGATTTTAGTGGGAGCCAGTTATGGGTTTTTAGAATGCTTGAGAATTTCTTTTGGTCAAAGTGGGTGAGATTTCTGGATGTTTTATAGGAACGTGTATTGACTATATGAGGGTGAGTCCTGTGGGTGTATGCTGGGAGATGGTCATTTAGTATGTTGGATAGGGTGCCAGAGTTTAAGTAATTATGAGGGTGGGTGACTAATATCCATTCTAAGATAGATTCTGATCCTGTAGATTGGCCATGGGTGGGAGTTTTGATAAGCTGAGTAAAGCTGTGTAAATATATGCTGTTGGCTGGGGAGTTGGAGGTAAGATTTTTGCCAATTAATATTTGTATCTCCTATGATAAAATATGATATCAAAAGTCTCATTAAAGTAGATCCATATCAGGGTGGCTTTGTCCAAGGTAGATTCTAGGAATTTGGTTATCTTATTCAAAAAGGTTACACAGACTGTCCACAGTGGCCAGGCTATCCACACGTCATACCTTGAAGAAGCCAAGGCATTTGACACCATCTCCCATGCTTGCATAATTAGATAAAATGTAATACCTTAAAATAGATCCCTGTGAAGTAAGACAGATAGCAAACTAGTTAAAAGACAGTACCCACACAGCGAGGTAGGCAGATGCTTCATCAGAGATTATAAAGGTAACCAGAGGTATCCCATAGGTTTTGGAGTCTGCTTGGGGTAGAAAAATACCTATGCAAACACTTCCAAAAACCTGTCAATCTTCTAGACTTTGTTGCATATTTGGAAGCTATACATATGCTGTCCCATTATTTTTTGTGATTTGCTTATCCAGTATCTCTCCCCAATCCTTTCCAACCTCATCTAATTGATTCCTATAGTTATCATGCAATATTTTATATGCCCTACTAGTTATTCCTTTTTAACAGTAGCTTCTGTGCTGGTCTTTCACTTAGGACCCCCCCCCTATTCTTTTCCCCTTTGCCTATACTCTGATATCAATCCTTGATAGGAAAGGCAATTTGTAGCCTGCAGTCCAAATGTGGGTTGTTGTGATTCTTGAGCTAACAAGTTGAAAGGGGTGGGATGGGAGTGCAATAGGTTTTACTCTGTGTTTCTGACAGCAAAAAACTGAAGTTCATTTCTAGGCCATTATTTATGCATTTATGCAATCATCTGATCTTGAGCAGACCTTTAAGATATACACAGTCATGCAAGTGGCTGTAATTGTGCGTGTGTGTGTGTGTGTGTGTGTGTGTGTGTGTGTGTGTGTGTGTGTGTGTGTGTGTGTGTGTGTGTGTGTGTCTGCAATTATACACTGCAAAACATTTATAATATTATGATGAGCAGGAAGGACACAGGGTTGAGAAAAATGGAAAACAGGATTGTGTACCTTGACAATACAAGCGGGATACATTTTTTTCTGGTTGAGATATGGAGGTTTCCATCCATTAGCACCATAAGGTATCCAATTTTATAAGTTGTACTTGGCTAAAGGTACATTTACACATTTGTTCCCTGACCCCCAGGTGCACACATTTTCATATATACCAGTTTTGAGTGCTATAATTTTGGATCCTCTGCTATGATTATTCGCTGGCCTCCTGCTATGATTTTCAAATCTGAGAAGTTGAGAGTTATAAGTGTAACTAAGCTGTAGTCAATGAGATATAGAAAATTCAGTTAGATATATTATCATCCACAGCAAGGATTTGGAGGTTGCTTACATGTTGTTTAGACTCTGGTATTGTTTATCTAGTATAATTGTTGATGATCAGTGGTACTGCATGGAGTGCAGCAAAGTGCCAAACTGAATAAAACAAAGTGCCAAACTGAGTAAAACATGGGTCACTTAAAATCTGCAAGCTGTGCCGCAGCAGAAATCAGTAATCAAAATCGAGCATACACCCCTGAAGAAGCCAGTCAATCAAAGTCAAGCACTATGATCCTTCAGTAAAGCCCAATCTCTAATAGTTGTCATATGGAAGACTCTACTTCATCTGGACATACGTATACTTACTCAGTCCTTGCAGCACTTTCAGTATGTCAGAACCAGATGGAGAAGGCTTTGCGGTCCTCTCCTCCTTCTCCGTAGTCTCCTGATGTTATCTCTGATTTGTGCATTAGAACACTTTTATCAGCTCAGCACTGTTTTTTCATGAGATTTCTGTCTGGTAGACCAAGTAATGGTTCATTACTTAAAGCCTAATCTTGAAAAGCTGCATTGCCCTCGATCAGTGCCCTAACCTCCGCTCTAACCTGTTCAACTCATAAAGCTCTTATCAAGGTAAATGTGATAAGTCATAAAAGGAGCGAAACATACTATTTAAATAACAATTATCCAATCAAAAGTCAGCCTGATGTTTGATTGGATAATTGTTATTTAAATAGTGTGTTTGTACTGTTGGACTTTATCTGATGAAGAGTGTATCCTGAAAGCGCTTACCACATTTGGATTAAAGTCTGATGTTTTAGCCTGGTGGTCTGTGAGTTTTTTCTTTGGCATTTTGTGATTTTTATTACTGCAGACCTTCAGTGCCTTCACCTGCCTTTTTGTTTTGCTAAACTCAGGAGATGCCCAATTCAACAAGCTATACCCAAATTCCTAAAACTGTCAGCTGCTAAGATTACAAAACCACTAGCACGTATATTCAGTCTCTCAAAAAACTTCAGGAATTGTTCCAACTGCATTGAAATACTCATTCATCATTCTTTTACTCAAAATTCAGTCCTCAACACAACTAAAGGATTACAGACCTATTTCAAATCTTTGGAAAACCAAACTATCAACAATTGTTTAAACATAAAAACCAGCTATGGGCTGCTTTGTGATCAACAAAATGACTTTAAGAATGCTTTTACTACCCAAACAGCATCACTGTCATCTAAATATAGCATTTATAATAGCATTAATAATGGCCTCATCACTGCAAGTGTCTTTGTAGATATGACAAGTGCCTTTGAGACAGTAACCATAGCCTTTTACTAAAAAAATAAAACTGCAAGAACTCAGTTTAGCGGAAAACATCATACTCTGGTTCAAAAATTGCTTAAATAATAGACCTTTTCAAATATTTGCCAACAATATACTGTCTAAAATTGGAACTCTAAACATAGGAACACCACGAGGATCAGTACTAGGACCTCTACTTTTCTCCTTATTTCTTAATGACATCACATAGGACTTACCCAAGCGTGATGCAGTCTTGCATGCAGATGACATTCTACTATGTATAGCTGACAAAACACGCTAAGCACTGCAAAAAGCAGCTCAGTCTCAATTCTCAAATTTCTGTAATTGGTTCCACAATAATAAATTACAAACTAATAGTTCTAAAGCAAATTTCATGCTCTTCTCCACAACAAGAAAACTGACAATACCACCTCAAATAATCTTAACAGACTTAAAAGGAAACATTGTACCAAATGTTAACCAGCAAAAATATCTGGGAGTAATACTGGACCCATGACTAAATTTTAATATAATCACAGATAACATTGCCATCAAGGCTTTATTTCAACAAAAACTCTGATCCTATTCATTCAGTCCACCCAATTTGACATGCGTATCCTCAAGTCACTTATTTGATCCATCTTGATAGTGTCAGTGGTCTGGTCCAGCTTTGAGCTCCTTAAGAATTTCCCTCCCATAATGCACCATCCCTCTAGCTACCTTCAGATCCTGTTTGCTGCCAGAGTGAATGGACACAATCTCGCTTTACAACTAAGTGCTCCAGAATAGTGATATTAGCTGGAATTATAAATTCTAGTTATTCTTCTGTGTTGCATTATCCTATGGAGTATTGTTATCTGGTCTTTTCTATTTGTAGAGTTAGGGTTTCAGCCTTAAGAGACTTTTAATATAGTTAGCCCTTTTCTTGCAACAGTGTTTTCCTGGTGATTATTTGATCCTTAATCTTCTCTAAGAGTAGTTTAATGTCCATTGTATATAGATAGGCTTTTGTGCAGAATTGTTTCCTTTTTCAGTTATTTTGATAATAGTGCTAGTTATAAAAGTGCTTATTAGAGTTTTCCAGTCAGAGTTTCAGTGAAGTAACATTCTTCGTGTGTGTGTGTGAGTGTGTGTGTGTGTGTGTGTGTGTGTGTGTGTGTGTGTGTGTGTGTGTGTGTGTGTGTGTGTGTGTGTGTGTGTTACTGTTTAATGTTATAAATATTAATAAATAGTTGTTTCTTTCCTTTAGCACCATGGAAAACCAAGCAAAATTTGAAAATGTGTTAACTTTTGGACACAACAAGCCACCATGGGATAGTCATGACCTGTGTGTGGTTTGTTTGGGAATCTCCAAAATACAAAGAAACACTGAAGAAGGGTTAGTGCCGAAAGCTTTGTGAACTAATAAACTGATTGTGGATTTTAATTGTACACTCAGCATGTCCGTATTTTGGAGTTTGACTGTTTTTTGCTGGAATTTTTTATCTCCAAAGACGGTTTACCTTCGTGCTGGTCTATTTATTTTTATTTTATTTTTATTTTACATTTGTTGACCGGGCTAGTCTAACTGGATATATGTCCATTTTCAGTAGAGGCCTGGGGAGATAAGCTCTGTGAAAAAAATTCATATATACAATGCACATTGCAGGTACAAAATTCATATATACAATGCACATTGCAGGTACAAAATTCATATATATAATGCATATTGCAGGTACAATACAGAATTGTCAAATTGGGCAGAATTCATAGTACAGTGCAAAATGCAGGTACAATACATAATATAACAAAGAAGGCAGTTTATTGTATAATTATATTAATAAAAAGTTGTCACAATAATAAGTATCCACAGAAGATGTAAGTAACATCTAGAAGGAAAAGGTGTCATTATTAAGGAAACTAGAACTTGTTAATGAGAAGTAAAGGGTAGGCAGAACCTAGTTAGAAGAGATAGTTGATTAGTCAGGTTTAGTTCAGGGGCATAACCAGTGTGTTCTGAGGAAAAGTTTCAGTTTGTTTTTGAAAAGTGATATAGAGGAAAGTGATGAAAGTTCACTGGGAAGAAGCTTCCAGGATTTTCCAACAGTATTGGAGAAGAGAGAGTCCCCAGGTTTGTTGTTAGATTTACAAATATTTACTAGAAGTTTCTGTGACGATCGTAAGGTATTCAGATTATTATAGGAGATGATGAGGATAGATAGTATAGGAGTATTAGAAGGCTGGTAAAGGGTCTTATGGGCAATGGTTAGTTGGTGGAATTTAACCTGATTTTGTAGTTCAAGCCATCCTAGCTGCTTTAGATTATAACAATGGTGGGTTCTGAATGGGTTGCCTGTAGCAAATCTGGAAATGTTATTGTAGGAGTTTTCTGTTTTGTTGAGGTTATTCTTAGATAGATTAGTGTATATGTGGGTGAGGCATAGAGGAGCGTAGAGATAAGATGAGTGTGAGCAACAGTTATTCTAGCTGCTGGAGAAAGGAAGGGTTTGATCCTATAGAGAGAGCCTAGTTTTCTGTTAGCAGATTTTAGAGTATTATTGATATGGGTGTCGAAGTTAAGGTTGTTGTCTATGGTGATACCTCGTAGTTTGGTAGTTGGATCTGAAGATATGAGGGTACCATTACTGGACGTTACTGTGAAATCTATTGGAGTAGGAGTAAAAAGGAGGAGTTTAGTTTTGGGGGGGTTCAGGAGGAGGCAGTGCTGTGTAAACCATTGTTCTACTGTATTAAACACATTTTGGGTAAGGGAGTGAAGTTCAGATGTAGATGTGGCAGAGCATATTAGTGTGGAATCGTCTGCGTATTGTATGCATGCAGCTTGGGGATTGCTAGGTGAAGGTCATTGATAAATATAGAAAAAAGGAGGGGTCCTAATATGGACCCTTGAGGGACACCAAGGTTAACAGGCAGGTGGATAGATAGAATGTTATGCCACAGCACATCCTGTTGTCTGTTATCTAAGTAGGACTGGAACCATTTTATAGCGAGTGCATCTAGTGACAGGGATCTGAGGATATTTATAAGTATCTGGTGATTTACCATATCAAATGCCTTGGACAGATCGATAAACAGTGCAGAGGAAAGCATATTGAAGTTACGCTTTTTGTTAATACAGTCAGTAAAGGAAAGGAGGGCAGTAGTAGTGCTGTGGGAAGGTCTGAAACCATATTGACAGCTAGAAAGCAAGTTATTTTGGATTAGGTGGTCTAGCAATTGCCTATGGATGCATTTTTCCATGATTTTTGCCAAAGGAGAAAGTAGGGCTATGGGACAGTAGTTGGAGAATTCAGTAGAGTTTCCGCCTTTATGAAGGGGGATAATATGGAAGACTTTCCAGATGCTAGGGATGTGTCCTTCACTGATGGTTCTATTAATCAAAATGGAAATGGGACAGGCAATGGATTTGGCTGCTTTTTATAGATATTCAGTGGGTAGTCGGTCATCTGAAGGAGAGGATGGCTTCAGTTTATGGATAAGGGTAAGAATATATGTTGTTGGAACTGGTTGGAAGAGAAATGGAGGTGGGGTTGTGTTAGAGTTAGGTATAGTTGAGCTATGAGGTGATAGCTGACTGGCAAGTGTATTTGTCTTATTTTTATCTTGTTTGGGCATTCCTCACCTTTTCATTGATTACAAGTTATGTACAGGGTTTGGACCAAGGGCCCTGGCTGAAAGGAAAAGTAAGCTAATATTAAAAGGAAACAATTAGATGAATCGAACAAGACTGGTCTAACATGAACCAAAACTGGGAATATTAAGAAAACCAGTCAACAAGGCAGAGTATAAAACCAAACAGTTTAATTACGATGCAATACACTGGTAATGACCACTGTTTTAACTTTATGACTTTAGAGTTGTCTAAATGTGGGATTGGTGGTGATGTTAGAACCAAGAATGAATGCTTAGAGGTTAAATGGATATTGGAGTTACAAGCTGATAAAGGTAATGAACTTAATGAGTCTATCCCTTTAAAACCTTTCCTTAGATCACATGCTCTAGCTCGGTAAATTTGAAACTTTATATTTAAATGGTGATTGAAATGTTACTTTTAGATCTGAAGAAGTGCCTAGTTGTGAGCATGAAAGCGTTTATCTTTTTACTCATTTCTTAACTAAACCGTTTGGTTTTATACTCTGCCTTGCTGACTGGTTTCCTAATATTAAAAGGCCTCTTGCCACCAGATCCAGAGGTGGCAAAATCAAAAAAGGCTTTTGTAAAAGTTTCAGAGCATAAAGATTCTGACGCCAAGAAAAGGCATTCTGAACCTACAGCTCAACTTCCATTGCAAAATGTCTGAAGTTTGAAACTCTTATGGCTCTTACCCCACCACCAGATTTAGAAAGCTTGGATCTAGTCTTGATCCTCTGCAAAGCAGGCAACATTAGAGAAGTCAGATCCATGCTCCCCACTGAGATCATCCCCGGTGGTATACATCAGGTCTTACAGGTCTTACGAGAGTAGTTTGGAAGCAGTCTTGGACAATCTGATGCAGAAATTCCTAAAGACACAGATTAACATGGGAGTCATTCTGTTCCTTTTGGCTGCAAAGGCAGACAGATCTACCTAGATAGCCCTGAATTTAGTTCCTTCATTAGTTCAATTGTCAGCTTCGGTGGTTTCTGAACTGGCTTTAGAATTGGGTCCTGTGGCCTTGGTTCATACTTTTCATATAGTCATATGTCAATCATGTGAAAGAAATTTTAAATAGACATTGGGACCTGATTACAATTTCCGACAGCATAGGTATAACTTTAGGCAATCACCCTAAATGTGTGTACAAAACGGCCCACAATATTAAGAAGCTACTAGAGAGTACGAAGTGTTTGGGAAAATTGAAGAATACATCAACAGGAAGCACGAAGTGTGGTTCCTGCAATCAATGTAAATACATCAATGAAGTAGTGGGAATTAAGTTGGACAATATTAACAAGACTTATATTAAGTGCAGGGCAGGTAATTGCAACACTCGACAAGTTGTTTATTTAGCAACTTGTGTAGCCTGCCCAACATATTACATAGGAAAGACAGAAAGGAAAATCAAAACACGAATATATGAACACTATTATAAGATACAAAAAGAAGATATGAATAATGCATTATATAAGCATATATTTAGTAAAGGGCATGAACATTATTTTAAATTTTCTATCATTGAACAGATTGATAGTAATGTATGTGGTGGGAATTGGAAAGTTTTTTTAGCTATGATGGAAAGCAAGTGGCAGATTTATACAGATGCCACAAGGAGTCCAGGTATTAATGACAGTATTAGTATCAAACCTTTTTTAACACTTGAATAATACGCGTATGTCATGAATTTACATTCATATTTTTATCTATATTATGTTGTGTTTATTGTGGTTAATTGCTTTTGTATTTGTATTTATTTGTATTAGGAAGTATTTTTTTCATATATACAATCAGAATATATAGTATATTACTTTAAATGTAAAAAATTTTTGGCGCCAAATTGGTTATTTAAACTGGATGTGATCTGTAGTTCCTGGTTCTGAAGAAGTCTGTATTCCAGCAGATGAAAGCGCTTAACCAGTTGTGTCGGAGAGTTTTTAATAAATTCACTTGCCTGTTCGAGCTGCGCTATTGTTTATTTCCAACCTCAGGAGCTTATTTCTACTTGTGGGTTATCCAGTCGCTTTGTTGTTTGGTTCATACTTTTCATATAGCTTCGGCAACAAGGGGTCTTGGATCTGACTTAGTTGGCTCCTGCACTGTCAGAACTGATGCAGTATTGAACCCAATGGCTCAAGTTGGTGACTTCAGCTCCATCATTAGGGCTGTTAGGTGCAGTTCCACTGATGGTATCAGAGTCTTCAGGTTTTGAGACCTCAGTTCTGGTCTTCTCATTGAGGCCTTCCATCTTCTTGGCATCAGGGTCCCTCCATCAGCCCCAACCATGTCTCTAAAGAAAGGTGTCGATCTGGTGGCTAGAGTGATGCCCTTCGATCTGATGGTAGACTGACCTTTCAGGTATTGAGGAGGATAGTCACTCCTCCTAAGAGAGGGGAGCCAGAGGTCCCAACGGATACAGTTCCAGCCAATGATTCACTCTCACTCTTTTCCTCTCCTCATCAGGCGTCCTTTGGTCAGAGTCATTCAAGCCCTCTGCCCCAAAACAGATTCAGTTCCCTTTGGGGTCAGATGACACCTATGCTGACAGTCTCACGAATAACGAAGAGGGCAAGCAAGAGGAAGCATCGAGACTCCCTATCAGAGCTCCTCTGCCTCAGATAATGACTCCCATCTAGAAGATGCCTCTTTTGTCAAACTCTTAGAGCTAATGCACCTGAAGGAAGTTTAGCCCATTGGCCCTCCTCTTAGGATGAGGCCATATTGTTTGAGGCTTACAGTTTGCCATCATCAAATCCTGGTTGGTACCTCCAGATGATAAGTTGATTGACTTAGCAGTTAGGAGGTCATGGCATGAATCCAACTCTTGTGAAACAGTCCCTTGTAAGCACAATAAAATTCTCTGCTCACCAAAGGACATGTAGCATTGGGTAGAATTTTCTGCAGTTGAATCCATCATTGTAATGTCAGCTACCACAGGAGCGCTGTCAGAAGACTCAACCTCAATTCATTACCCCAACAAGGAGTCTGGGTGATGGATAGACTTGGGAGGTAGGCATATGCTTCAGCCATTTGTACATTAAGAACCCTAAACTATACCACACGTATGAATAGATTTCTATCTACTCTAAAAGCTATCCTAATGATGGAATCAAGAAAGCAGCTAGAACCTACCTTGACTACCATGCCCAGTACTAAAAATCTGGTTATACATCTTATGCATAACAAGGTGGATAGAGTGGGTGGGACAGCTGGGACTACTGTAGCAATGAGGTGCCTTGCATGGTTGTGATTTTTTGGACCACTTCAAAGCATCTTTCAGCAATAGCCCATTTGATAGACCCTCCCTGCTTTGCTCATTGGTAAAGGCCAAAATGCATAACTGTGAGCAAGATGCTAAGGCCCTTTCTGCCACTGGAGTTAAGTTCAAGGTTCCGCAGAAATCATACGTTAGGAACCAAAAAGGACCTCATTCACTCTGGTTTGACACACCTTCAGACAGTGCAGAGTGTGGCAGAGGTAGCCCCTTCAATGGACACAAGCTCAGGGGCCTAGGGGGTCCTCAGAATAGGGGATATTGTGGGCCATTTTCTGATAGGAGGCCACAGCATTCCTGAATGTCTGCCTGACTGCTCCACTTTGTAAGCAATGGAAGGTCATTGCTCCCTCTACACTGCAGTATGACAGGCAATCACACAAAACAAATTAATTTATGGGACAGTATTTAGAGGCTATTCCATACCATTGTACTTAATACCTCCCCAGCCCATCAAGCCATTGCCAGGTGCTCCACCTCACACAGGCAAAAGCATCAGAAAAACAGATAACTTCTCTTCTCATCAAAAGAGCCATTCAGGAGGTCCCAGCAGACCAGAGAAGGTTAGGATTTTACTTCAAGCTTTTTTTGGATCTGAAAACAATGTAGGACTATGGGCCCATTCTGGACCTCGGCTTACTAAACAGGTACCTTCAGAAGACTCTAGTCAGAATGGCAATGGTGTAATCCATGCTACCCTGTCTTGGGGTGAATGAATGGATGTGCTCCATGGATCTCCAAGATGCTTACCTCCACATCAATATTGCAAAAGACTCAAAAAGATTCCTCCACTTCTGGATAAGGACCAGTCATTACTAGTTTAGAGTGCAGAGTGTTGCCATTTGGCCTCACCACAACCCTCAGAGTGTTTACCAAATGCATGGCTGTCATAACAGCTCATCTATGACTACTGGGATACAAGATTTTCTCATATTATTTTTTAAACAAGAAACATATTTATTAAATTATCACTTGTGGCACAGGCAATCACACATTTATATAAATGAAAACAATCCATACTGACATATTTGTAGTTGTAAACATTATACATCATTTAGTATCTGTCCAGTCATTGTCAGTCAAACATTACAAAGCTCATTCAATTCCTGCCTTCTCTTAAACCTCATTTCTCCTCCAAAACATTATTCTGCATGTATTGTTCTCACAATTCCCATTTTTACTATGTGATTTGCTCCTAACTTTTTCAAAACATCCCACATCCAGTTCTTTTATATCTGTTACTATATTCACTACTTCTAGTACATCTGGTTTAGACTTCTATTTCTATTTTCAATTATTTATTTTGGCAGCCTCCAGAATTAAACTCAGCTAGGCCTTACTATGTCTAGGCAATTCCAATTCTGTATCATACCTCAAAAAATAATTTCCTTAGTTACACCAATTTGCTTACCCAGTATTTCTACTATGCAGGAAATTTTTAATGTCTGCCAACTCATTACACTCTCAAAAAATATGTTCCCAATTGTCTATTTCTTCCCCATCACACTGCCAACATTTGCAATCTACCTGAGGAAAAATTCTTTAGATCACACCGCCAACATTTGCAATCTACCTGAGGAAAAATTCTTTAGAGTACAATTGAGGTATAAAAATACTTATGCAAACACTTCCAAGCAAAGATCCTAAACCTTCTGGACTTTGTTGCACATTTGGGTTTCATACATATAGTCCCCTATTGTTTCTCTGTGAATTGCTTATCCAGTCTGTCTTCTCAATCCTTTCTAACTTCCTCTGATTGATTCCTATAGTCATCATGCAATATTTTATATGCCTTACTAATTACCCATTTTTTAACAGCAGCTTATCTACTAGATTATTTTAAAAAGTTTATCAGTGCTAGTCTTTTACTTAGGATCCCCCTATTTCTTTCTTTTTGCCTAAGCTCTGTTATCAATCCTTGATAGGGTAACCAATCGCTAGTCCGCAGTCCATATTAATTCTTGACCTCTTCCCATTCTATTACCTTTCTTTCTCTCATTATTTTCTCCTAATACCTTGGTTTCTTTGCTAGTTTTCTCAAGTAAATTCCAGCCCCCTCTTTCTTATTTGCTGCACCCCTATATGCAGTCATCCTTATCAGTAAAATCTCTTTTCTCCATCACTGTGTTGGCGCAGTTCTTAAAATACTTTCTGCTTCCTTATGAATATAATATTCTGTATGCTTATTGTTATTCTCCTTAAGGGTCTACATCCAAAACTCCAGTTTCTCCTTGTTTCTTGAGCTTCCCCCCTGTGTCATCATCATCATTCCTTTCCACTTTGTGTTATAGCTTTCTACTTGTGCTATGTATAGGAGCCTTAACTGTGTAGCTCTAAAATACCTTGTCCAAACTCCAACAAACCTACCACAAGGTAGCTAGATTTGCCACCATCTCACATCACAACTCTCACCACTGCCATTCACTCAACACTCTCCAATGGTTAGAGTTCCCTCAACAATTCCTGCTATCTCAGTTACAAATCTTACTCAGTATAATATACTAACCATCTACCTACCTAGCCCTCTCCTCTCTAGTATCCTATTAGACCCCTACACGTACTTTACACACCTCCAACCAATTACTCCTGAACATCTACCACACCAATAAAATTGCTGGCAAACAACTCTACAAATCCACAATAGTTCAAGCTTGGAACCAACTCCCCACCCACATCAGATCAATTCCCCACCCCAAACATTTCAAAAAGGAGCTAAAATTCTACCTTCTTAAGACTAAGACTTTTCCCTGTCATGCCCCTACCTAACCCACTACACTGCCATATTCCCTCTCCCCCTCTCCACTGACTTCCATCTACTTATCCTCCATATTTTTCTTTTTCTCTTTTTTCTGTACTCTCAGTAACCTCTATCTATCTATTTACTGTACTCTCTGTAACTTATGTATAATATGTATGATATTTCTCTATTTTGGGCATGTAACTACGACTGTAATTTAGTCTATATTGAAACTCTGTATGCGCTTGTAATGTAAATGTCTCTATTGGAGCTTTTCGCCTTGGGTCTCCACTGAAAATCGGCTAATAGCCCAGTTGGACTAACTCGGTTAACAAATGCCAAATAAATAAATAAATAATAAAATAAATCAGGTGTTCTCAAAACACCCTGTTCTATTGGAAGGATCAGCGTATCTCACTTGACTTGCTCTTTTCCCCTCCCAGATAAAATCCTTCACCTTATCTTCTGGTTGATAAAATATGCCTGACCTGTGTATAAAACTAAGGGGACTAAAATGTTTTCACTGCTTGTATCTTGCTGTCCATATCGATAAAAGATTTCTCAGTGTTTGTATTATCTTTTGCTTAGTCTCTTCCCAGATAGCCTTAGCTGCAAAACAGAGTCCTTTTTAATCCATGTTCCTGAGTACTTTATTTTATCATGTCCCCATAAATATGGATATTATTAAAACAGTGTGTGGGGGTACATAGTTTACAACTATTGTCTTTGTTTTATCTTCATTAATTTTGCATCCCAAAAAGACTTGAAACTGTCTTAGAATGTTCCATAACACTGAACTGTCCTTTTCTGGTTTTGTCAATTATAAAATATCATCTACAAATAGAGACGGCTTTTCTTGACTCCCATACCAAGTATATCCTTGAATTACTGAGTCCCTTACGTTCTTTGCCAGTGGTTTAAATATAATGCAAATAACAAAGGGGAATGAGGACACCCCTGTGTGGTTCCTCCGCTCAAGCAGAAATTATCAGAGAGGACCCCCACACACACTTTAATATTTGCCTCTGATCCCCTCATATATCCCCATAATAAACCTGATAATTTTATCAGGCAATGCAAATGCTTCTATTGCCCCGCTTATAAAATCTCAGCTTCCTCTGTCAAATGTTTTCTTTGCATCAAGACCTACCAACAACAGTGGTATTTTCTTACATTCTGCTTCCCTCCAGATCATCATTGTTCTGTTAATGTTGTCAAATGTTTGCCTCACCTCCACAAAAGCACACTGATTCATATCTATCAAGTTTTGGCATCATCACCTTTGCCATTCTTTTAGCCATTATAGACATAAATACTTTATAATTGAAATGGGCCTGTATGAAGCTGCATCTGATGGGTCTTTACCCTCTTCAGGTATTACAGCCACCACTGATTTCTTCCAGGATGCTGGTGCTTTTCCTCCTTTTAAAATATTGTTAAACAAAACTTTCCAGATCGTTATCACTTTCTTCCCTCCTAGCTTCAGTCTTCCACAGGAATACCATCTAATCCATGAGACTTTCCTGTAGATTGGTCATATGCCACCATTTTTATCTCATCTCCTCCTATCCTGACTGTTAATAATTAAGCCTCATCTGCTTCTGTCCTTGGCATATCTAATTCTTCCATAAACATTTCCATTTGTACTTTTTCTTGATTTCCACATTTCTCAGCTTTATACAGATTTCCATACAATTTCTGAAATATTTCTAATACTTGTACAGGAACTCAGGTTATTTTTCTTGTTAAAGGCTCCATAAACTTGGCAACATCCCTTTCTGCTTTCTGTTGCCTGAGCCATTGTGCTAAACGTTTTTGTGCTCTGCAGTTATTATAAAAAAAGCAGTTACTTAACAGCAATCTTGCTAAACTCATGCATATTGTTGAGGTAACCCATGCATATTATCGAGGTAACCCATGCATATTGTTGAGGTAACCCATGCATATTATCGAGGTAACCCATGCATATTATCAAGGTAACCCTTATTTATTATCGAGGTAACCCATGCATATTATCGAGGTAACCAATGCATATTATCGAGGTAACCCTTACTTATTATCGAGGTAACCCATGCATATTATCGAGGTAACCCTTACTTATTGTCGAGGTAACCCATGCATATTATCGAGGTAACCCTTACTTATTATCGAGGTAACCCATGCATATTATCGAGGTAACCCATGCATATTATCGAGGTAACCCTTACTTATCATCGATGAAACCCATACATAATATTGAGGTAACCCATGCATATTATCGAGGTAACCCTTACTTATTATCGAGGTAACCCATGCATATTATCGAGGTAACCCATGCATATTATTGAGGTAACCCTTACTTATTATCGAGGTAACCCATGCATATTATCGAGGTAACCCTTACTTATTATCGAGGTAACCCTTACTGATTATTTAGCACGCTGCAATTGTGTCTGATCTTGTTCTGTGATATACACCCTATTCTTTGTCAGTCTCTCTAAATAATTCTTGTTACTTCTTAACTATTTCCCTCTTTTTCTTCTATTTCCACCCTGTTTTTAAACTCCACTTTAATTTTATCCCACTCTGTAGCTATGTTTTCAGAAGACATTTCTATCTTCTATCTTCTCTAATAATAATTTCCACTACCCATTCCTTAAATTCCTGTTTTTATTAGATAGGTGGGGAAGTGCTAGTGTCTCATTTTTATTCCATTACCCTGCATTTTTATTTTAGTTATTATTGGTGCATGATCTGAAATAGTTACTAGATGAATTCTATCATTGTTTGAAACATCTCTTCTTGTGCAGTCTCATATTCGGTCAGCCTTTTTTTCATTTCACCCTCTGATTTTTGCAGTTTTATCAGCTCATCTGAATACCTATTTAACGCTTCTTCCATTTTTTCCAGCCTCTTCTAATTTGAGTTGATAAACTCCTTCAGTGTTTCATTTATTTTAATCAGCTATGCGCATATTTTACTTATTTTTCCTTTAGATTACTGGAAGTCATTTCCTGCACCAAAGCTGGAACTTGAACTGATTTTTGCTGAACCGCTGCAGGATTCTTCCCAGGCATTGTTTTATCCTCACCCATCATGACTGGTTTTCTTTCAGGTTCCCTGAATTTCCTTTTTGCTGGCATCATGGCAGTGCACTTACTAGCCAGTTACTGAAATCTACCCAAAAAGACAAATTCACTGGCTCACTTTTCTGAGTTTCTGTTTTCACACTGGGAGAGCTGAAATTAAGCTGTTACCCAGTGTGCAGCCATCTTGGAAGTCCCAGAATTCTCTCATATTCAGGTGAGTGGCTCCTAGCTGCCCCTATTTTGGAAGCTAATCACTGGGAATCTCAGTAAACCTATAGAAATCCAACCTTCATCCAGTTCAGAGAATCACATTTATAGTGTATCATTTAGACACTACTCAGTCAATAGTTTCCTTGCCTCCAGAAAGGATTTAGACTTTGAAGCTGTTCAGTCTCTGCTTCACAGTCCCTCTTCTGCTGCAGCCCTAGTTTTGACAGAGTTAGGCTTCATGGCATCTTCAATTCTAATGGTGCACATTGCACATTATTACATGAGGATTTTGCAATGGCTACTTCAGGCTCAATGGTCAGAGTGCATTCAACAACTCTCCAATACTATCCTAATAGTCTCATGCAGAAAACATATAAGATGCTACCTTCTCTGGTAGCTGTCTTAACCACAGGTGAATGCTTCCTGCGGGGGGTGGCATTATGAAGGGAGAACTGTCTAAGGTCTATGAACAGATAAGGAGGCCAATACAGACATAAATGTCTTGGAGTTGACAGCGGTTCTCCTTTTGTTGCAAGAACGTCAGGACTGCCTCTTCAAGTATGTGATATCTATCCAAACAGAAAACATCACAGTAGTTTGGTATATTAACAAACAAGAAGGAAGCAGTTCCTATTCCCTGTGCCAGGAAGCAGTGAGGGTTGGCAATGGGCGATGACCTCATATCACTTTCGTGTACCAATATATGTCCCAGGAGTATTCATCTATGTAGTGGACAGGCTTAGCAGATCTCTTCTTATGCTACGTGAGTGGTCTCTCAATCCAGCAGTAGCCAACCAAATTTAAAATTGCTGAGGGACCATTTGTTTCAGCATGTTTGCTTTCCCCTAAAATAGCAAATGCAGCATCTAATTTACACTCATTCTGCCTCATAAGCAGTCACTCAGGGGCACTCTGTCCCAGCTATGGCCTCTCGGGCTACTATATGCTTACATGGATCTTTTCCTAATTCCCAAATTCTTACATAATACAATGAAGTGCAAGGCAACTGTAACCTCATACCCCCACCCTTCTGGTGCAGATAGATTTGGTTTCCATTTCTAAAGCCTTATTTCTGGGAACCTCCCTGGCTGTTGGATCTGGTGCAGAATCTGATCTCACCCTTCCAGGAAGCCTCACCTGGACTTCTACAACCTGAAATTGATCACCTGGTTCCTCTACTTCCAATAATGGTTAGTGATAAACCTTCTCTACGTATGTAATAAGAATCCTGACAGCATCCTAGAAAGATTCTACATATAAGGCCTATCATATTAAATAGAAGAGATTTGCCTCTTGGGCCTGCCCTCGGAACAAAAAACCCTTTTCAGCCCCAGTTTCAGATATTCTCTGATGTTCATCATATTGCTCACTGCTGCTATATAGGTTATATCCTGCTAAGGATATAACAGCCCACTTACTTCCAAAGCTTCAGAGCACCTTCCACATACACAAACTGTCAGGAAGCTCAAGCTGAGCTGAATAACAGACAGGTTTGGATGCAAAGCCTTCTAGAGCTTTACTGAGGCTTTTGAGGTTCAATGGTTGTGCTTTCCTTTGCTGGGCAGATAAGTTCCTTTTGGAGAAAAATTATTTTCTTATATTTTGTATATGTTTTATTACTTTCCACTTCAGAAAAGTTATTTTAAAGCTAGGAGTGTTGTGTTTTAATGGACTGTCTCAAGGCTGTAATGTACCTTTAAATGGAGTGATCATTTTTTCTGTTAGTTTAAAAGTGGTGTAAAGTAACTGAAAACATTTTTTTCTGTGGATAAATTGTTTTTATCGTACATTTGTGCAGGGCTGGTATACTGTTTTAAAATGTTTTTTTACTGTGTTTTTCTGTCAAAAATTAACTTTTGTGGATTGGTAGTGTTTACCAGCAAATGGTCCGGCTCAGGGTTTAATTGAGGCTATGTAAAGAAGTTTCTGATAAAAGAAAAATGGAGTCCTTTTTCCTGAAGAAATTCAAGATTTTGAATCTTCACAGGAAAATGCAGAGATGGATATATTTTTTCCACAGATTTCTGATTCAGACACAGAGGAGAGCTCAGTTTCTGATTCCCTCTGTGGGAATCTCTCGTTCTCTGAGTGTATTGTAAAGTAAAGTAAAGTAAAACTTTATTGTCATTCAGACCGTACAGCCATAAAGTGCACAGCTGAATGAAATTACATTCCTTCAAGCTCATTGATACACAACACAGACCATTACAACAAAAACACAAGCATATAATCACATAAACAATATGCACACACATAACACAGAGTCCCAGCCAAATGAAGCACTGTCTCCACACTGGCAAGTCCCAGTCCATTTCCACCGATCCAACAAAACAGGCATTCAAAAATCCATATCAGCACACATACAAGCAGACAGTCAATATGCCAGTGTTCTCAGTGGGAGAGCACTAAGGTTTCTCAGTTCCTCAGAAAATACTATGAATTGTTACAAACAGAATTTTTAGAACCTAACCCATTCCTCCTGATTTGTCCACTTTAGAGGATATGTGTGTTACTGCAATTTTCCTGATACTCAGCCAGCTGCCCCTAAAAAATGCAGCTAGGATATATAAAGTTCCTCAGTCTTTTAAGTTTCTATGCAATATTCCCAAGCCTGACCCAGCAGCTATAGCTTTAGTTGATCCCACTGCTGCTAAGCACTTAGTTAATTCAAATCCTACTTTTTCTGATAATGATAGAAATAGTATTGATAGGTATGGGAAAGTGTATACTTCTGCAATGTTGATTTTCAGAATTTTGAATTGTCAGCCTCATATGTTAAAGTTTACTCTGACAAATTGTGAAAGTATGAGGAATGTTTTATCTGTAGTTTCTTCTTGTGAAGAAAAATATGTTTTAAATAATTTGGTTTCCCCATTGCACAGGTCACTGCTGATTGTTTACAGAGTGTGTGTGTGCATGACTTTGTTGATAATTCTTTCATGGCTAAGGCCACTGGTACTATTTTGAGGAGGTTTGCATGGCTGCATCCTCAAAACCTCCCAGATGATGTTAAAATGAGATTTTAAATTATCCCTCAGATAGAGATTTAGTGTTTGGCCCCTCTACTGCAGAAATGATCAAAAATTGTAATGAAAGGGGCAAGCTGATCAACGGAATCTCTAAGATATTTCAGCCATCCTTTCTAAACCCTGCCCCCAAATTTCACCCGCCCCTACTATTGTTTAATTTATATTTCCCTGGCCACTCCCAATTCTTCTACAACCAATCACCTACAACCTGTACTACAACCTCAACCTACCCCATCTGACAATACTAGTCTCCCTCCCCTCCACCACTCTCATACTAGTACCAAATCTTAACCTAACAGCTATGTCTATCTCCACACCTTTATTGCTAATCTTTCTGCCATCCCTGCTAATCATCCCACATCTACTCTCCTCCTATGAGAACACTAAATACCTTGGCCTTCACTACCCCAGATTCCAGACCTCAACTCCTTCACTTACACACAACATTCCTCAACTTCTCCCCTCTCAGATTCTCAACCCACCCAATTATGTCCCTATCAGGCCAAAATACATCCACTCCAAACCAAGGTACTGTCATAGTACTCTATTCAGGATCTGGAAACTCATAACTAGGCTAAAAACCTCACCATGGATGGTGACATCCACCCAAACCCAGGTCCAACCACTACTACTACCTCTATTCACTCCACCAACTCACTAACCAATATAGACCCCTCGCATAGACCCTCAGATTCCCTGCTGGCCTGCCATCTGAACATCAGGAGCATAAATAACAAAATCCAGCACCTACATGCCCTCCTGGCAGTATATTCACCTGATATACTCTGCCTCACAGAAACATGGCTAAAACCTGCCACTAAGGACAATGAAGTCCTGCCGCCTGGGTACAACATGCGTAGACTTGATCGCACCCAAAAAAGGGTGGCAGGGTAGCAATACTCTACAAGTCCACCTTATCTGTCACCATAGCCAACCTACAACCCCCCCTATTCAACAACGCTGAAATCATTATCACAAAGCTACATATTAACAACCATAAAAGCATAAACATTGTCTGTGTCTACATTCCCCCAGGGAAGAACACAGACACCCTTGAGGAGTTCCTAACCTAGCTCAACAACAACCATCCACAGGAAACCATAATCCTCGGGGACTTCAACATTGACTGGAAAGCCTGCTCCTCTCAATCCCCAACAACCCATGTAAACCTCCAAGGATTTACCCAAACCATAATCGCACCCACTAGGCTAAGCAAATCACAAGACAAAGCTAGTACCCTGGACTGGATACTCATCAATAACTCTCCACATCTCTATACGGCAGGCACCGTACCAGATGACCTAAGTGATCACTGCCTCACATATATACTCAAGCTTAAGATTAACTGCTATCATCAACCCACCTATAGAACTATAAGAAGCAACAAAAACTTTGATCCCCAAAAATGTAACAAGGAACTAAAGGCATGCAACTGGTCTGCCCTAAAAAGCCTCCCGCTAGATGAAGCAGTCATTTACTTCAACTCCAGATTCCTAGCTATTCTCAACCTTCATGCCCCCAGTCGTACTAGTAGAACCAAGGTCAATACTGCACCTTGGCTCACTAAAGAAACTAGGGCCAAATTTGCATTAAGAAATAAAGCATGGGACACCTACAGGACTACTAAAACCCAACCTGACCAACTATTATTTAGGCAACTAAGAAATGATGCAAAAAAATATGTAACTATTGATAAAAAGAAATACTACTACCGCCTACAACAAGTACACAAAACTAAACCTTAGAAATTCTGGACGGGAATAAACCGACTCCTCCACCCAGGACAAACCTCCACCCCAAGCCCATCTGCCACTAATCAAAATCCCCCAGAAGACATTGCCAACTCCTTTAACACCTTCTTCACTGAAACCATCCAAATTTTAGCAAACCAACTCATACCCACTGGTTCTAATCCTAACACAACCAATTCCAAAGCTATAACTCCCTTCAGTCTCCAACCCGTCCCCACTCAACTCATTAAGACCCTACTTAGGAAACTAAGTCCCACCACCCTGGCTGCCGACCTCCTCCTAGCAGACTACTTACAAAAGGCTGCAGATGCAATTGCATACCCCATCTCTGTCCTTATTAACCGATCCATATCAGAAGCCATTATCCCCGACATATGGAAAATCTCACATGTCATACCACTTCACAAAGGGGGCAGTTCCACTGAACTATCTAACTACAGGCCCATAGCCATTTTGTCACCACTAGTTAAGATCATGGAAAAATGTGTTCATATTCAACTCATGAAATATCTCACGCAGAACAAAATTCTATCCAACTCGCAACATGGCTTTAGGCCTAATCACAGCACTACAACAGCCCTCCTCTCTTTCTCAAACACTATAAACCACAATTGTAACAATAACAAACTGTCCTCTGCTCTCTTTCTAGACCTGTCCAAGGCCTTTGATATGGTGGATCATAAAATGCTAATGAATAGCCTGGAGGCCTATAACTTAAACAAACAGGCCCTCCAATGGTTTGAGTCCTACCTACAAGGCAGGCAACAGGCTGTACTGTGGCAGGGAAAACTCTCCTCACATTTCTCCATCAGACTTGGAGTCCCCCAGGACTCAATACTAGGTCCCCTTCTTTTCTCCATCTTTATAAATGAACTTAGCACAGTCATACCAGAGGCTACCTGCATTCAATATGCAGATGATTCGACCTTGATCTGCTCTGCCTCCACCCCAGCAAAACCTACCACAATAACCCAGAGCACCTTCAACAAGGTTGAAAATTGGCTACTAAACCAATGCCTAATACTAAATCCCAACAAAACTAAGTTACTTCTCTTCACCCCAACATATAGGACCTCCTCACCACTGTTCAACATAACAGCTAATAATGGAACCATCATCTCCCCAGCAAACCAAACTAAATTGTTGGGTATCACGATCGACAACAACCTCAGGTTTGATGCACACATCAATCAAACTATAAAAACTATCAATAAAAAATTTGGTAGTCTCTACAGGATCAAATCATTCCTCACCCCGCAAGCTAGAATTGCAATTGCTCGCTCCCATCTCCTATCTACCCTTCTCTATGCCTCCCCTCTCTTCTCCCACGTGAGTAAAACCGATCTTAAAAAACTGTCATCATGCTACAACCACATTGCTAGATTTGCATCTGGCTCACCCTACCGTACCCACCACTGCCAGAACCTGAATCTCCTGGGCTGGCTGGAACTACCCCACCTCCTACAGCTCAACCAGCTCAAAGTTGCCCATAAAATCCTCCACCATCCGGACACCACCCCAGCCCTAAGAAACATAATCTGCCCCTACAGGAACAACCGAACACTCCGCTCATCCACCAAACTCCTAGTACTTACAATCAAATCCAACCATGCTGCAGGCGACTCCCTCTTCGCCAACTTTGTCGGTAAAAACTGGAACTCACTACCAGCTGACATTACCCTAGAGTCTTCACCAACCATATTTAAACACAAACTTAAAAGCCACCTCAAATCACACTGGATATGTCCCTGTACCAACCCGGACTAGGACCCCACATATTGCCTGCCCGTCCATCTCTCCTCATTCAACCAATGAGATCCTTTATGTTAGCTACTCTAGGTATTGTTTGAGTAAATATAATTTCTTAAACCCAAGGTAATATGTTATCTTAACTACTGCTTTTAATTGAAAAGTATTCCTTAGGCCTCATGGATGTATTTATGTACTATGTCTACAATCAGCTTGTATGTAACCTCAATTTATTGGATTATCTATTTTGTAATGCCTATAACTTAAGTGCTATGTTCCTAATAATTATAATTTGTAATTTCTATATGTAATTTGGAGCTTTTCTCCCCGGGACTCCGCTGAAAATGGACAAGTATCCAGTCGGACCATCCCGGTTAACAAATGTAAAATAAAAAATAAATAAAAAAAATAAAAAAAAATTTTCCAAGGGATTTTCTGTCTCCCCATCCAACCTTGGCAAAAAAACAGAATAAATAGCCTCAACAAAATTCAGATAGACAGTTAAGAAGAAATGGCAAGGAGGCTTCAAAATGAAGTCTCAAAACTTCTAAGACCAAGGACAGTCTAACACATTTGAATGACTATTCAAGAGTCCTTGCGAAACCCTCCCAGCATGGCCCTTTTTTGTTCCAGAAACTCTAAATCTCAGTTTTTCCCCTTTGGTAACATATGGTTTCAAAAAATGGATTCTGAGAATCATTAAGCAAGGTTACAGATGGCAGTGGGGTGATTCCTCATCCTCCAGATCAGACTCTTTTTCTGCACTGGTTCTTCATCACATGCTGCCTCAAGCAGTAAAGGAATAAGTTCCTTCTTCCCAGATGGGGAAGGGTTTTTGTTCAAGGATGTTTCCAATGCCAAAGAAAGAAAATTCCTGGAGACTATATCTGGATCTTTCTTTCTTAAACCTGTTTGTAATAGTGCTCAGATTCAAAATAATATCACTTCATTACATATTACCTCTTTTTCCCCTTTCAAGCTTCCTGACAAGACTAGCCTTGAACTGTGCTTATCATCACATCCCTATTCATCCAGACTTTAGATGTTTTTTAAGTTTTGTGTGTCTGGATCACATTATCAGTTCTCTGCCTTTTCTTTTGGATTACTCACTGCAAAAAGAGTGTTCGCAAAGTGTCTAGCTCCAGTTACAGCTCATTGCAGGCTATAAGATATCTGCATTTTTCCATATTTAGATGACTTACTTATCTTTGCAGAGTCCTTTTTTCAAAGTGTTAGGAATCTCTCTCTTGGGTGAGAGATCTCTTACACAAGCTGGGATTCCAAGAGAATGTTCAAAAGTATTTCTTGACTCCTTCACACAGGATTGTTTTCCTGGTATGTCAACTAGACACATCAGGTCAGCAAGCTTTTCTTCCACAGGGAAAAAAAATAGATTTTTATCTAGTTTTGTTTCTAAGCTTTGCAGCCAGACTTCAGGCACTGTGATGGAATACCTCAAGATTTTGGGTCTCATGGCACCTATGTTTCTTGCGATACATGGCAAGAATCCACATGAGAAAGATGCAGTGGCATCTGAAATATATTTGATTCCAGTATCAACGCCCTTTAATTCTTCTAATCCCAGTGCTGGGGTTTGTCAGAAGAGAAATCTTTTAGTGGAGGTAACAGTTATCCTTGAATCCCAGTCTTCCCTTCTCCCTACCCACTCCAATGTAGTCAGTCACCACAGATGCTTTGGGATTTGCTTGGGGGAAGTTTCAGGAGGAATAAAAGTGCAGGGGTTGTGGGACATCAAGGACAGATGCAAATACATAAATATGAAGGAGATGCTTGCCCTGATCAAGGCACTCAACTTTCTCAACCATCCTTAATCCCCGGGACCTATTCAAGTGGTTACAGACAATACCACAGACATGTGGTACATCAACAAGCAAGGGGGTCCAGGTTATACCCCCTTTGCAGACAAGCCATGTTAGCTTGGGATATAACTTTCCAGTGCAGTCTCATTCTACAGATATCCTACATTCTGTCAGAGCAAAATTGTGTGGTAGACATGCTGACCAGGGCCGGGGCAAATCCTCACAAATGGAAACTAGATCAGAGGGAGGTCCTCAAATAGACCTCTGTGCTTCCTCTCTGAACAATCAACTTTCAAGATTCTGTTCCAGGGCTCCATGCAAGACAACCTGGATTACAGATGCCTTGGATATGAATGTTCTGGTATGCTTTTCCACTCTTTCCACTAATATCCAGGGTACGTCTGAAGATTCAGAACAGATCTTTCGGAAATAGTCAGGGGCAATTACCACAAGCTTCTTCACAGATTGGATCTACTCATGCAAGAACAGGGGTGTGTGATACATCCTGACATCAATAAATTTTAACTGACTACCTGGACGATGGGGTCTTAATTCCTTTTAGGAACCTGTTTAGTGAAGACATGCAGCAGATACTAATGCTACTCATTAGCAAACTGAAAAGGTTTTTGAGTTGGTGCCAACAACATAACCAATATAACCAGCACCCATTCAAGTCTAGCTATTCTCTGGTTCTACAATATTTTTGTGAGTTATTATCCTACGGCTTTTCTTCTTCCTCTATCATTTGTCAGTCATTTCAGCATATTTGCTCATGGATCCTACTCTTTCAGTGGAGTCTCATGTCAAAATGCTTTTGAAAGGGGCATTGCATAAGAGGCTTCCTAGAAAACTGTTGCCCCCCCCCCCCGGATCTTAATTTTGTGTTAGAGAAGCTAACACTTGCTTCATTTGAAGCATTTGAAGCTATTCTGGCTGATGTGAGGTTCTTAACATGGAAAACACATTTTTATGGCTTACTCTGACCTCTGTAAAAAAGATATCTGAGCTGCAAGGTCATATGGTGAGTCAACCCCATCTCATTTTCCATAGGACAGGGTTTCTTTGAGAACTAATCCCTCTTTTATGCCTGAAGTGGTATCCAAGTTTACTTTAAGCCAAACTACCCATCTCCACATTTTCTTTCCTTAGCCTAAAAATGAGGGAGAAAGGAATATCTATATCTTGGATGTCCACAGACAACTCAGGTACTATCTTAACAGAACTAAATCTTTCAAATCTTTGGAACAATTGTTCATGTCTTGTGAACATTAGAAGAGACAACTTGTGTCAAAACAAACTATTTCCAAATGGTTGTCTAAGGCTATTACCTTTTGTTATACTCATCATAACAAAACTATTCCAGATGGGGTCAAGGCCAACTCCGTTAGGGCCTTTGCTTCATTTGTGGCTTTTTGGAAACAGTTGGATTCTAGAAGTATTCTAGAAGCTGCTACTTAGTCTTCTGTATGTACTTTTATAAAGGACTATAACCTTGATTCCTTCTCTAGTTCTAGATCAAGCTAGGACCTTCTCCTTCCACCTCTCAAATGTACTTAGCTAAGGTAATCTGTCGATATAGCTAAGGCTTCTTCAGCAGTGAATAATATGATAAACATAGTTCAGTTGTATAAATCAAACTTACACTCACTAACAGTAGACATTTGAATGATCACTGATTCAGTAGCCACTCCCTCCCTCCATCCTGTTTGTTTTTTTGGTGTGTCTTTTATGCCACGGTGTGGACATTTATTTTTTGCTGTTCCTAGCATTCTCCTTTCAGGGTTCAACCTCCATCTCTCTGCTAGCAGGAAAACACTGAATAGCTTGTCAGCCAAACTTGTCTTTCAGTCAGCTCAGCTTGAGCTTCCTGACAGTTTAAGCACGTGGACAGTGCCTTGAAGTTTCAGAAACTGGACAGCTATTATATCTTTGGCTAGATATAACCCATATATATAAGGCTACTGCAACAGTGATCATTTGAACATCTACTGTTATGGTAAGTTTTATTTACACAACTGTACTTTTTCTAGCTACCCTATTCAACTCTGGTTCTAGTTTTTCTAATTTTAAAATATAGTTGGCTGCTATTTTGAATTTCCATGTTGGGTTTCAAGAATGCTGACTAACTTCCCAAAAGGTTTGTAAGGTCTTTCTCAAAGGGCCCTTCTTTCTTAAACCTCCCATCTAAGATCCAGTTCCACCTCAGGATCTTAACCTGTTCTTAGAAGCTCCAACTAAAGCTTCCTTTGAATCACCTTCCTCAGCAGAACTAATATTTCTTTCAAGGAAAACTATTCTTTGGCAGCCATAACTTCAGGCAGAAGAATTTTAGAAATACCTGAATTGTCTTCATCTCCCCCTTACCTAGTATTCCTCAAAAACATGGAATCTCTGAGGACAAATCCATCTTTTCTTCTCAGGGTGGCTTCTGAATCAAATGTTTCACAGTCTGTTCATTTGCCAGACTTCTTCCTAATTATGTGAACTAACTAAAACAATGAGTAAAAGGGTCACACAGTATTTTCCTTTGTTCACAACTATGTGAAGAAAGGAAATACATTATACATATCTTAGATAAACATAGACAATTGCTTTTCTACCTTTACAGAACCAGGGCAGAAAGTTTCTATGGTTTCTCAATCCAGATGGCTATTAGACTGAATTGCCTTTATTTATTGTGCACAAAACAAGACTGTATCCATCGAGCCAAGGGCTCACTCCATTAGAGCTGTTGCTACTTCAGCTGCCTTCTTTTAGATCCTCTTCAGTAGATAACATTTGTCAAGCTCCCACATGGTCTTCCAGGCATACCTTCATCAAACATTATAAAGTGGACTGCTTCTCCAAGGCTAGAGTATCCTTTAGTGCTTCTATCAAAGTGACCTCTTCTGTATCACTGACCAGTCAGAGTACTAAGTCTTTGCTTCCTATGGGAGATATAGCTTTCCATTTTGACCACAGTTTTTCCTGCTCTGTCCAACCTTGTAAATGATTTTC